>NW_024070205.1:22158506-22273121 GCF_014754425.2 Oryx dammah
CTTTTGCCAGGTATTGGATCCACAGTTTTTGTTTCTGAGTTAAACAAAATCTCTGCCCTAAAGACGTGAGTCTGAGTGAACTCCAGGAGTTGGTGATGGACAGGGAAGCCTGGCGTGCTGCAATTCATGGGGTCGCAAAGAGTCGGACACGACTGAGCGACTGAACTGAACTGAACTGAAAGTTTACTAGTGGCAGTATTGATGGTGAAACAGACTTTTCTTTGATGGAATAATGGAACTTTTTAAAAAATGAAGTGTAATTGGCATACAATATTGTATTGTTTTCAGGTATGCAACATAGTGATTTGATACTTTTATACATTATGAAATGATCACCATGATAAGCCTAGTTACCATCTAAGCCTAGTATACCCAGCCATTATACAAAGTTATTCCAATATTATTGACTGTATTTCCTATGTCATACCTATGTCATTCCAATATTATTGACTGTATTTCCTATGACTTATTTGCTTTGTAACTGAAAGTGTGTACCTCTTAATCCCCTTCCCCTAACTACCCATCTTCTCATGTCCCTTCCTTCTGCCAATTATCAGTTTGTTCTCTCTATTTTCTCTCAATCATCAAAACAATTCCTGTCTTGTTCATTGGTTTTGAAGATTCCACACATAAGTCAAATCATATGCTATTTGTGTTTCTCTGTCATATATCAAAATAATACCCTGTAAGTCCATCAGTATTGTTGCAATGGCATAACTTCATTCTTTTTTTATGATGTGTTTTATTTGTGTGTGTATACCACATCTTCTTCATTCATCTATTGATGGACACTTCAGTTGCTTCTATATCTTGGCAGTTGTAAACAATCCTGCAATGAATATTGGGATGCATATATCTCTTTGAATTAACATTTTCATTCTTTAGATAAATACCCAGAGGTGGGATTGTTGAAGTGTATAGTAATTCTATTGTTAACTTTTGGAGGAATCTCTGTACTGTTTTCCAGAGGGGCTGTACCAATTCATATTCTCACCAACAGTGCTTGAGTTTTCCCTCTTCTCCACATCCTCCCAATACTTGTTATTTTTTGTGTGTCTTTTTAATAATAGCCATTCTAACAGGTGTGAGGTGATATTTCACTGTGATTTTGATTTGCATTTCCCTATTGACTGGTGATGTTGAACATCTTTTCATGTACCTTTTTCCCATCTGCATGTCTTGCCTGGAAAAAAAAAGCTATTCAGATCCTTTGCCAATTTTTAAATTGGATCGTTGTGTGTGTTTTTTTAATGAGTTCTTTGTGTATTTTGGGCATTAACCTTTTATGAGACGTATTATTTGCAAGAATCTTCTCCCATTTAGTAGGTTGCCTTTTCATTTTGTTGATGATTTCCTTTGGCTTAGAAAGACTTTTTAGTTTGATGTTATCCCATTTGTTAATTTTTGTTTTATTGCCATTGCCTGAGGAGATAGATCCAAAAAATTATTTTATGGCCAATGTCAAAGAACTTTCTGGCTATGTCTTCTTCTAAGAGTTTTGTTTTCAATCTTACATTTAAGTCTTCAAACTATTTTTAGTTTCTTTTTATATATGGTTTAAGAAAGTGATCTCACTTCATTCTTTTGCAGATAGTTGGCCAGTTTTCCCAACACTATTTATTGACGAGGCTATCTTTTGCCCTGTGGTATGTTGCTATCTCCATTGTCATAAATTAATTGACCATATAAGTGTGGATGTCTTTCTAGGGTCTCCTTTTTGTTCTTTTGATCTATGTGTTTGTTTTGATGCCAGTACCATAATGTTTTGATGACTATAGCTTTATATTGGTAGTATAACTTGAAGTCAGGGAGCTTGATACCTCCAAGTTTGCTTTTGTTTCTCAAGGTTGCTTTAGCTATTTTAGGTCTTTAAAGTTCCATACAAATTTTAGAATTATTTGTTCTAGTTCTCCAAAAATGTCATGGGTATTTTGATAGAGATTACATTGAACCTATAGATTGCTTTGGGTAATATGAATATTTGAATAACATTAATTCTTTTCTTTGATGGAATAAGTCCATAAGTGTGGTATATATTTCCATGTATTTGTATCTTTTTCAATTTCTAGTGTTAATGTCTAATTGTTTGCACAGTAGAGGTCTTTCAAATCCATGGTTAAATTTATTCCTAAATAGTTTTTATGACACTGGGATTTTTAAATTTATTTATTTATTTTTATTTTTCCTTGATTTATTTATTTTCCTCATCTTTCTCATTTGAAAATGTTCAAACCTACAGAAAAGTTGGGAGACTAGAACATAAATGCCTGTATATTCTTCACCTGGATTTGCCAACTGTCGCCCCATTTGTTTTTTTCTCTCTTTGTATAATATGCACACATATTTTCAACCGTTTGAGAGTAAGTGGCAGACACTTAAACACCATGGTCCTAAATGCTATCACAAGAATCATCTCAGAGCAATGACATTCTTCTACCTTCTACAATTACCACATTTGAGAAATATAACATTGTTATATCCTATTATCCACTGTAAAGTTTATATTCAAATTTCCCTAGTAGACCAAAAAATCATTTGTGTCTTTCGCTTGTCTCTGTTTTTTAAAAAATTTAATTATTTTAATTGGAGGCTAATTACTTTACAATATTGTATTGGTTTTGCCACACATCAACATGAATCTGCCACAGGCGTACACGTGTTCCCCATCCTGAATGCCCCCTCCCACCTCCCTCGCCATACCATCCCTCTGGGACATCCCAGTGCGCCAGCCCCAAGCATCCTGTATCGAACCTGGACTGGCAATTCATTTCTTATATGATATGATACATGTTTCAATGCCATTGATTGTTTTTTAAAATTTACCTTTATTATTAGTGCATTAAAATACAACAGATTTTTGTATATAAAATTTGTATCCTGCAACTTTACAGATTCATGTATTAGTTCTAATAGTTTTTTATTTTTATTTTTTTGTAGAGTCTTTAGGGTTTTCTATATATAGAAATCAGTTATAAATAGTAACACATAGTTGCAAATAGTTACAGTTTTACCTCTTTTTTTCTCCTTTGGATACCTTTTATTCTTCTTCATTTTCTTATTTCTATGGTGAAAATTTCCAGTACTATGTTGAATGAAAATAGTGGACATCCATGCCTTTTATTGTTGAGTATGATGTTATCTGTTGATTTATTATACATGGCCCATATTACACTGAGGCATGTTCCCTCTATACTCACTTTGTTGAGTTTTTATCATAAATGGGTGTTGAATTATGTCAGAAGCTTTTTCTCTATTGAGATGATCATATGATTTTTATTTTTAATTTTGCTAATATGGTGTATCACACTGATTAAATTGTGGATGTTGAATCATCCTTATATCCCTGGAATGTCTCTTTTGGTCTTGGTCTTTTAATGTATGATTGAATTCAGTTTGCTAATATTTTACTGAGGATTTTTGCATTTATGTTCATCAGAGATATTGGCCTGCAATTTGGTTTCTTGTAGTGTCTTTGTTTGGTTTTGGTATCAATATAATACTGGTCTTTTTATTTTTTTAAAAATTCCTCTGACTGTCTCTGTCTTTAATTGATTAATTTGCTCTATTTACATTTAAAGTCATTATTGATATAGTTGAATTAATATCTACTGTATTTGTAACTTTTTTCTGTAAGTTGCCTTTGTTCTTTTTCATTTGTCATCACAGTTTTAATTGAGCATTTACAATGATTATATTTTATCTGTTAGCATATTAATAATACTTATTTTAAAAATTAGTGTTTGCCTAGACTGTGCAAATGCATTTTTAACTAAGTACACTTTCAAGTAACAGTATGCTATTCCATATGCAGTGTAGATACCTTATAACAGAGTATTCTCAATTCCTCCCTCTCATCTGTTGTGCTTGTTCCCATTCATTTCACTTATGCATAAGATATAATTACCCATTTTATTGTTAGTATTACTTTGAACAGTTATCTTTCAGATTGATTAAGAACAAAAATGAAGGCTTTAAAAACTGTATTCCCTTTCTGATGTGCTTTATTGCTGTATATAGATTTCTGCTTTTGATGTATCTCATTTTTCTTCTTCCTAAAGAATTTTTAAAATTTCTTTTAAGGTAGATGTACTGAGAGTGAATTTTCTAAGTTTTTTTTTTTAATTTTTATTTATTTATTTACTTTACAATACTGTATTGGTTTTGTCATACATCAACATGAATCGCCACAGGTGTACATAAGTTCCCACTCCCTGAACCCCCCTCCCACTTCCCTCCCCATACCATCCCTCTGGGTCATCCCAGTGCACCAGCCCCAAGCATCCTGTATCCTGCATCGAACCTAGACTGGCGATTCATTTCTTATATGATATTATACATGTTTCAATGCCATTCTCCCAAATTATCCCACCCTCTCCCTCTTCCACAGAGTCAAAAAGTCTGTTCTGTACATCTGCGTCTCTTTTGCTGTCTGGCATACAGGGTTATCGTTACCATCTTTCTAAATTCCATATATATGTGTTAGTATACTGTATTGGTGTTTTTCTTTCTGGCTTACTTCACTCTGTGTAATCGGCTCCAGTTTCATCCACCTCATTAGAACTGATTCGAATGTATTCTTTTTGAAGTCTTATTTCTCCTTCACTTTTAAAGGATAGTTTCACTAGCCATTTAATTTTAGGTTAGTGTCTTTTTCTTTCAACACTTTAAATATTTCAGTTCACTTTCTTCTTGCATGATTTCTTATGAGAATACCATTGTAATTCTTAAGTAGGGTGATATTTCCTGATTTCTTTTAAGATTTCCTCTTTGTGTTTGGTTTACAGAAATTTGAATATGACGTGATTAGGTGTAGAGGTTTTTGTTGTAGTAGCAGTTATTCAACTTGTTTGGCATCTTCTGAGATGGTTGGATATGTTTGGTGTTTTTGATTTGGAAAGTTCAGTATTTCTTCAAGTGTTTCTTCTATTATTATCTCTCTTTCTTCACCTTGTATTCTCATTATATATATGCTACATCTTTTGAAGTTGGCCCACATTTCTTAGATGTTCTATTACAGTTTTTTTTGCTGTTATTCCTTCTTCTTTTAAAATTTTTTTTTGTGTGTGTGTGTGTGTGTTTCAGTTTGGGAAGTTTATTGACCCAGCTTCAACCTTACTGATTCTCTCTTTGGCCATGTACAGTCTACTAATAAACCTGTCAAAGGCATTATTTATTTATGTTACAGTGTTTCTGACTTTTCACTTTTTTCTTTAGATTCTTTCCTAGTGTTTCCATCACTCTACTTACCTTACTCATCTGTTCTTGCTGACAGTTTATTTTTACACTTGAGCCCTTAACATATTAGTCATAGTGACATTAAATTTCATATCTGGTAATTCTGATATCTGTGTCATAACTGAGTCTGATTCTGATGCTTGCTTTGGCTCTTCAAAGTTTCCATCTTCCCACCCTCCCTCTCTTCTCTCCCTTTTCTTTTCTTTCTTCTCCTTTCCCTCTTTCTTTCTTTCTAATGTCTCATAGCTTTTTGTTGAAAGATGTACATATATTAAGTAACTAGTAGTGAAGTATAGATGTCATTAGTGTGAGAATTTATGTTAATCTGGCTATAAGTTTGTGTTCAATGTTAGCTGGAACTGTAGTTGCCAGAGCCTTCAAATTCCTCCAGTGTTCTTGTTATTATCTCTTTTATTTTTGAATCCCATCTCACTCTTCTGCAGAGAGAGTCTACATCTTTCATCTGTAATTCACTGTATTCTGGATCCCTACTGGTGTAGTGGCCAGATGTAGGGGAAAGAAAGAATTTTATAATTCTGTGACTAAATGTTGGTTTAAGCTTGTGGCTCTAGTCTGTGACTGTTACAAATATTTTTCCAATGATACAGATTTTGTTCACTCTTAATGGGAAGGATAGAGGAAGCCACAGTGGGAGAAATGTTCTTTCCCAGCTGAGGAAGGATTTGGTAGTCTTTTCCCCTGGAGTTTAGATCTTCCTGATGGAAAGTGCTCTGAATGCATTTTGCAGTGATTTCTCTTCTATCCCCAACCCTGCCAGAGCCATAAGGTATTCTTGAATCTTCACAGTGAGAACTTTGTGAGCTGCATGGAACATGTACTGAACCACTTAGACTGTGATCTCCAGAATTTCCTCTTCCTCTTATACTAGTCCACACTATCAACAGTTCATCAAAATTACTATTTAAGTGCTCTTATCTGTTGCTTCAGCAGCTTCTGCTCCAAGTAAGTAGATCTTCTGTCTCTCTGAATGAGCCTGCATGTCCAGATTGTGGGGCAACAATTAACCCTACAAATTCAGTTTTCTGTTCTGTTCAACAAAAGTCACTGGTTTTAGTTTATCAAATGTTTTCTTATCTTAAGGACAAGTGTGATAGCTTCTCAACTTTTTACATGTTAGAGCTCTATCTGGAAGTGTTGTTTTTAATACCATTATTCAGAAATTACAATAATGTTGGCATATTGATTTGAGAAAGCTGTTAATGTATTTCTCAGTGGTCAAATTGTTTTTTGCGTTTAGTGTGACCATTTATTCTTTTATAAGCATCATTTTGAAACTGATTTACGTTTAGAATGACTACCCAGACTGAAAAGAAAAAATAATTATAATTTTGTTTGCTACTGTAGAAGTCAGCTATCTAGTAATCCTATCTCTTAAGCACTGTAGCTGGAAACCAGGAAATAAGAAGAATAGCCCCCTGAACAGTTAATCTAAATATCACAAAATGC
Source organism: Oryx dammah (assembly GCF_014754425.2). Taxonomy (NCBI): domain Eukaryota; kingdom Metazoa; phylum Chordata; class Mammalia; order Artiodactyla; family Bovidae; genus Oryx; species Oryx dammah. Next base: position 22,165,209 of record NW_024070205.1, read on the forward strand.
AGGTGCTAAACTTCTTAAAGTATAATTTTGATATAAGCAAAACTATATATAATGCCTATAAAAGTTATGAAGCATCATCTTGTCATCATCAACTATGAATCTACCACCTGTCATAAGAGCTAAAGTAACATTAGTAAATGTCGCTCAGTCGTGTCTGACTCTTTGCGACCCCATAGACTGTAGCCTACCAGGTTCCTCCGTCCATGGGATTTTCCAGGCAAGAATACTGGAGTGGGTTTCCATTTCCTTCTCCAGGAGATCTTCCCAACCCAGGGATTGAACCCAGGTCTCCCACGTTGTAGGCAGACGCTTTACTGTCTGAGCCACCGGGAAAGTCATAAGAGACCATTGCTAATACTTTCAAAGCTATCACCCATCTGTAGGTCTGCTAATCTCCTGGAGATAATTACTCTCTTAGCCATATGATGCACCCGTTCTTGGAAAATTTTTTTTGCATATATATTCCTAAATAACATAATCTTGAGCATTGTTTGATTTTTAGTTTTAGTAAAATAAAGTAGCATTCTGTATGCAGTCTTCTATATGCAGTCTTCTGGATTTCCTTTTTTTTAAAATAAGGTTTTTATACATATTCTCTATGCCCAGTGGAGGTAATAATGGAGCTAATAATAATTCATTATGCAAAATGGAGGTAATAATACTTCAATATTTCACTGTATTTTTATATAACAGTTAAACAGGTTAATATGGGAAATAACTTAGAGAACAGTTCCTAGCATATAAATCATGCTTTTTATCTTTGTTAAAGAAAATATTCTTGTATTCATCCATTTTTACTGCAATATCAGCTCAGTTCAGTCACTCAGTTGTGTCTGACTTTTTGCTACCCCATGGACTTCAGTATGCCAGGATTCCCTGTCCATCACCAACTCTAGTAGCCTACTCAAACTCATGTCCATTTTGTCAGTGATGCCATCCAACCACATCATCCTCTGTCATCCCCTTCTCCTCCCACCTTCAATCTTTCTCAGTATCAGGATCTTTTCCAATGAGTCGGCTCTTTGCATCAGGTGGCCAAAGCATTGGAGTTTCAGCTTCAGCATCAGTCCTTCCAGTGAATATTCCTTTAGGATTGACAGATTAGATCTCCTTGCAGTCCAAGGGACTGTAATATACTGCAATATATACCATATTTTATATACAGTTGTTTCCTCTTATCCACAGTTTTTATTTCCAGAGTAACAGTCTGAAAATATCAAATGGAGAATTCCAGAAACAAACAATTCACATTTAAATTCTTTGTCATTCCAAGGAATGTGATGAAATCTTTTGCTGTCCTGCTTCATCCCTCTGAGGATCCTTAGTGATTGACATTGTCTGCTCTAGATATCCAGCCATCCACATCATCATGTCTCAGTGATCTGGGATCACGTGAAGAGGATATGCCTCCTTTTGAGGTGTCATCAGAATGTCAATAGTAACCAAATACTACATTGTTGTATTGTTATTCAGTTGCTAAGTCATGTCTGGCTCTTTGCAACCTCATGGACTGAAGCACACCAGCGTTCCCTGTACTTCACTATCTCCCAGAGCTTGCTCAACTCATGTCCATTGAGTAAGTGATGCTATCCAACCATTTCATCCTCTGTCACCTTTTTCTCCTCCTGCCTTCAATCTTTCCCAGCATTAGAGTCTTCTCCAAAGAGTTTGCTCTTCACATCAGGTAGCCAAAGTATTGAAGCTTCAGCATCAGTCTTTCCAATGAATATTCAGGGTTGATTTCCCTTAGGATTGATTGATTTGATCTTGCACTCCAAGAGACTTTGAAGAGTCTTCTCTAGCACCACAATTTGAATGCATTATGATGCCTGAATCATTTGCCTCACTTTTTTCTCATCACATGGGCATTTTATAGTCTCACATCATCATCATAAGAAGGATGAGAATATTATCTTAAGATATATCAAGAGAGAGACCATATTCACAATATTTTTATTACAGTATATGTTATAATTGTTCTATTTAACTATTGTTAACCTCTTACAAGTGTTGCAAGAGGGCATCAGAGGCAGACACACTGAAACTATAATCACAGAAAACTAGTCAATCTAATCACACAAGACCATAGCCTTGTCTAACTCAATGAAACAAAGCCATGCCCTGTGGGGCCATCTAAGACGGGCTGGTCATGGTGGAGAGGTCTGACAGAATGTGGTCCACTGGAGAAGGGAATGGCAAACCACTTCAGTATTCTTGCCTTGAGAACCCCATGAACAGTATGAAAAGGCAAAATGATAGGACAATGAAAGAGGAACTCCCCAGGTCAGTAGGTGCCCAATAAGCTACTGGAGATCAGTGGAGAAATAACTCCAGAAAGAATGAAGGGATGGAGCCAAAGCAAAAACAATACCCAGTTGTGGCTGTTACTGGTGATAGAAGCAAGGTCCGATGCTGTAAAGAGCAATATTGCATAGGAACCTGGAATGTCAGGTCCATGAACCAAGGCAAATTGGAAGTGGTCGAACAGGAGATGGCAAGAGTGAACATCAACATTCTAGGAATCAGCGAACTAAAATGGACTGGAATGGGTGAATTTAACTCAGATGACCATTATATCTACTACTGTGCACAGGAATCCCATAGAAGAAATGGAGTAGCCATCATGGTCAACAAAAGAGTCCAAAATGCAGTAGTTGGATGCAATCTCAAAAACGACAGAATGATCTCTGTTCATTTCCAAGGCAAATCATTCAATATCACAGCAATCCAAGTCTATGCCCCAACCAGTAATGCTGAAGAAGCTGAAGTTGAATGGTTCTACGAAGATCTACAAGACCTTTTAGAACTAACACCCCAAAAAGATGTCCTTTTCATTATATGGGATTGGAATGCAAAAGTAGGAAGTCAAGAAACACCTGGAGTAAGGCAAATTTGGCCTTGGAATATGGAATGAAGCAGGGCAAAGGCTAATAGAGTTTTGCCAAGAGAACACACTGGTCATAGCAAACACCCTCTTCCAACAACACACGAGAAGACTCTATACATGGACATCACCAGATGGTCAACACCAAAATCAGATTGATTATATTCTTTGCAGCCAAAGATGGAGAAGCTCTATACAGTCAACAAAAACAAGACCAGGAGCTGACTGTGGCTCAGATCATGAACTCCTTATTGCCAAATTCAGACTCAAATTGAAGAAAGTAGGGAAAACCACTAGACCATTCAGGTATGACCTAAATCAAATCCCTTATGATTATACAGTGAAAGTGAGATTACATTTAAGGGCCTAGATCTGACAGATAGACAGAGTGCCTGATGAGCTATGGACGGAGGTTCATGACATTGTACAGGAGACAGGGATCAAGACCATCCCCATGGAAAAGAAATGCAAAAAAGCAAAATGACTGTCTGGGGAGGCCTTACAAATAGCTGTGAAAAGCAGAGAAGTGAAAAGCAAAGGAGAAAAGGAAAGATATAAGCATCTGAATGCAGAGTTCCAAAGAATAGCAAGAAGAGATAAGAAAGCCTTCTTAGCGATCATTGCAAAGAAATAAAGGAAAAGAACAGAATGGGAAAGACTAGAGATCTCTTCAAGAAAATTAGAGATACCAAGGGAACATTTCATGTAAAGATGTGCTCGATAAAGGACAGAAATGGTATGGACCTAACAGAAACAGAAGATATTAAGAAGAGGTGGCAAGAATACACAGAAGAACTGTACAAAAAAGATCTTTACAACCCAGATAATCACGATGGTATGGTCACTCACCTAGAGCCAGACATCCTGGAATGTGAAGTCAAATGGGCCTTAGAAAGCATCACTATGAATGAAGCTAGTGGAGGTGATGGAATTCCCGTTGAGCTATTTCAAATCCTGAAAGATGATGCTATGAAAGTGCTGCACTCAATATGCCATCAAGTTTGGAAAACTCAGCAGTGGCCACAGGACTGGAAAAGGTCAGTTTTCATTCCAATCCTGAAGAAAGGCAAAGCCAAAGAATGCTCAAACTACCATACAATTGCACCCATCTCACACGCTGGTAAAGTAATGCTCAAAATTCTCCAAGCCAGGCTTCAGGAATACATGAACCGTGAACTCCCTGATGTTCAAGCTGGTTTTAGAAAAGGCAGAGGAACCAGAGATCAAATTGCCAACATCTGCTGGATCATGGAAAAAGCAAGAGAGTTCCAGAAAAACATCTATTTCTGCTTTATTGACTATGCCAAAGCCTTTGACTTTGTGGATCACAATAAACTGTGGAAAATTTTGAAAGAGATGGGAATACCAGACCACCTAACCTGCCTCTTAAGAAATCTGTATGCAGGCCAGGAAGCAACAGTTAGAACTGGACATGGAACAACAGACTGGTTCCAAATACAAAAGGAGTACATCAAGGCTGTATATTGTCACCCTGCTTATTTAACTTCTATGCAGAGTACATCATGAGAAATTCTGGACTGGAAGAAGCACAAGCTGGAATCAAGATTGCTGGGAGAAATATCAATAACCTCAGATATGCAGATGGCACCACCCTTATGGCAGAAAGTGAAGAGGAACTAAAAAGCCTCTTGATGAAAGTGAAAGTGGAGAGCAAAAAAGTTGGCTTAAAGCTCAACATTCAGAAAACGAAGATCATGACATCTGGTCCCATCACTTCATGGGAAATAGATGGGGAAACAGTGTCAGACTTTATTTTTTTGGGCTCCAAAATCACTGCAGATGGTGACTGCAGCCATGAAATTAAAAGATGCTTCCTCCTTGGAAGAAAAGTTATGACCAACCTAGATAGCATATTCAAAAGCAGAGACATTACTTTGCCGACTAAGGTCCATCTAGTCAAGGCTATGGTTTTCCCTGTGGTCATGTAGGGATGTGAGAGTTGGACTGTGAAGAAGGCTGAGCACCGAAGAATGGATGCTTTTGAACTGTGGTGTTGGAGAAGACTCTTGAGAGTCCCTTGGACTGCAAGGAGATCCAACCAGTCCATTCTGAAGGAGATCAACCTGGGATTTCTTTGGAAGGAATGATGCTAAAGCTGAAACTCCAATACTTTGGCCACCTCATGCGAAGAGTTGACTCATTGGAAAAGACTCTGATGCTGGGAGGGATTTGGGGCAGGAGAAGGGGACGACAGAGGGTGAGATGGCTGGATGGCATCACTGACTCGATGGACATGAGTCTTGAGTGAACTCCGGGAGTTGGTGATGGACAGGGAGGCCTGGTGTGCTGTGATTCATGGGGTTGCAAAGAGTTGGACACGACTGAGCAACTGAATTGCCTGACTGAACCACTTACAGTGCCTAATTTATAACTTAAACTTTATCATAGGTATGTATGTATAGAAAAAACATCGTGTATATATGGCCAGTACTGTCTGTAGCTTCTTGCATCCACCAAGTTCTCAGAACCTATTCCCTGCTGGTAAGGGTAGACGACTGTATACTCTAAGTTATTAATTCATTCTCCTGTTGACTGGCACTTGCATGATATCCAGGTTTCTGTTGTTACAAATAATACTGATTGAATATTTTTACTCATGTGCTGTCTTATACCTGTGTGAGTTTCTTTAGAGAATGTACTACCAGTATAATTGCTATATCACAGAGCTTGAGTACATTCAGCTTCACAACATTGTTGCCCCCATTTATACCTCTATTAGTGGAACATAAGAGGTCTTGCTGTTCACATCCTAGTTGTCACTTTGTATTGTCAAACTCGTGGATATTTGCACTCTAGATTAGGTAAATAATGGTTTATTTGTGTGCATTTGCAGAATTTCTAATAATGTTGAGCATTTTTTAAGTGTTTATCCTTCAGATGTCTTCTACTATAAAATAAATGTTTATATCATTTGCCCAGTTTTCAAGCTGATTAGTGTGTGTGTGCGTGTGTGTGTGTGTGTATGCAGGATATTGTTGTACTCTGTAGGTTTTCATGCTAATGTTTTCCAGTTAAGTATGTTATAATGACCACACACTCTATGATTTATCTTTGTTCTCGCTTTGTGGTTTATTTGAAAAAGATTTATTTGAATTAGGTCTGAATTATAAAGTAATGAAATCTATATTTTTCATAGGTTTACTGCTGTTTTTGTTTTGTTTAGGAAACTCTTTTTAACCTAAGTTACAAATTTATTCTCCTACGTTCCAAAATGTTTCAAGTCTGGGATTTCACATTGAAGTCTCTAAGTCATATTATATACGATATGAGGTATGGATTGCACTTTTTCTAGCTGAAAATGAATATGTCCTAATATCCTTAAATCCCTATGTTGGTTGACTTTTTCATTCTTTGCACACTGATTTGCAGTGGCACCAAATCACACATAAATCTTTCACATTTGCTTGAGTCCATTTCTGAATTCTGTATTCTGTTCCTTTGGTTAAGCCATCAGTTTAAACACTAACACACACTGACTTACTTACACAGATTTTAAATGCATCTTGATTTTTGTATTTTCTCTTCTATAGACGTGCCCTAGCTATTCTTCATTTTATGCCCATATATGTTTTAGTATAAACTTTCTAAGAAGTTGAATGTTTATTGGAATCACGTTGAATGCAAAGATTAATGTGAGAAGAATTGATGAGCTTTATTGAGACTCCTATCCATTTGCATGGTGTGTTTGTGTGTGTGTGTATATACACAGATGTATAAACATTATATATATCAGTTCAGTCAGTCAGTTCAGTCGCTCAGTTGTGTCCGACTCTTTGCGACCCCATGAATCACAGCACGCCAGGCCTCCCTGTCCACCACCAACTCCCGGAGTTCACTCAGACTCGAGCCCATCGAGTCGGTGATGCCATCCAGCCATCTCACCCTCGGTCATCCCCTTCTCCTCCTGCCCCCAATCCTTCCCAGCATCACAGTCTTTCCAAATGAGTCAACTCTTCGCATGAGGTGGCCAAAGTACTGGAGTTTCAGCTTTAGCATCATTCCTTCCAAAGAAATCCCAGGTTGATCTCCTTCAGAATGGACTGGTTGGATCTCCTTGCAGTCCAAGGGACTCTCAAGAGTCTTCTCCAATACCACAGTTCAAAAGCATCCATTCTTCGGTACTCAGCCTTCTTCACAGTCCAACTCTCACATCCCTACATGACCACAGGGAAAACCATAGCCTTGACTAGATGGACCTTAGTCGGCAAAGTAATGTCTCTGCTTTTCAATATGCTATCTAGGTTGGTCATAACTTTTCTTCCAAGGAGGAAACATCTTTTAATTACATGGCTGCAGTCACCATCTGCAGTGATTTTGGAGCCCAAAAAAATAAAGTCTGACACTGTTTCCACTGTTTCCCCATCTATTTCCCATGGAGTGATGGGACCGGATGCCATGATCTTCATTTTCTGAATGTTGAGTTTTAAGCCAACTTTTTTGCTCTCCACTTTCACTTTCATCAAGAGGCTTTTTAGTTCCTCTTCACTTTCTGCCATAATACATATATATATATATAGATACACATTTATTTAGGTCTTTTAAAATCTCTTTCAATAAAGTTTAAAAAATTTTTTCCGTAAACTTTTAAAATATTTTACATGTCCTTGAGGTACTTTTTTTGCTGCTGTTTGGAATATCTTTAAAAAGTTTTTAAACTCTATTGTTGCTAGATAGAAATTTGTTTTACTACTTCAGTGTTAATAAGTGGATTTGCCTTCAGATTTCCTGTGAGTTACCCTTAAGCTCCTGTAGTCAATCAATGCATTTATGACATCATAATTTTATATTAGACATTTGATAGATTTGTTAAGCTTTTCAAGAAAATGTAACAATTTGTCTGTAACTTGTCATGGATTTCTTTGTAGATAGCCATATTATCTATGAAAATGTTTGTTTTGTTCTTTTTCCAATCCTTATTCTTTTTACCCTCATTTTATTTTACTCATTCAAATATTCAGTAGAATATTGGACACAGTTAGGTATAGTTGTAACTTTTCTTGGCTTAAAATAAAATTCTTCTAATATTTCATATTTAAGAATAATCAGTAGACTTGGAATAAGTGGCCTCTGTCACATTAGTTCCCTTCTAGTTCTAGTTTGTTGTCATGATTTGGTGTTGAATATTATCAAATGCTTATTTCTGCATCTATTGAACTATTGATGTGGTTTTACTACTTTAACATGTTAATAAGTGGATTTGCTTTCAGATTTTCTGTGAATTACCCTTAAGCTCCTGTAGTCAATAAACTCATTTATAACATCATAATTTTTTACTCTTCTGGATTAATTTTTATAATATTTTTGGAAATATTTTAATTACTGATTTAATTCCTTTAATGAATATAAGCCTTCTAGGGTAGATTTTCAGAAGTTATATTTTTCATGGTTTTCCTAAATTTAACTAACTTTTCAAAGTTTTTGTTAAGTTACTCATACCACTGTCTTCCTTTTTAAATTGAGATATAGTTGATCTACAATATTGTGTTACTTCCAAGTGTCCAGCAAAATTCATTAATAATTTAAAATTCATTTTCATTATAGTCTGTTACAAGATATTGAATATAGTTGCTTGTTACATACAGAAAATTCTTATTATATTTTATACATGATAGTGTATATTTGTTAATCCAGTACTCTTAATTTATACCTCCCCCCTCTCCTTTGGTAGCCGTAACTTTGTTTTATGTGTCTAAGTCTAGTTTAGTTTTGTAAATAAGTTCATTCCTACCATAGTTTAGATTTCACATATAAGTGATATAAAGTATTTGTCTTTCTCTGACTGATTTGCTTAGTATGATAATCTCTAGGTTCATTCATATTGCTGCAACTTCTGTTTTATGCTGAGTAATATTCCATTGTTTGTGTGTGTGTGTGCATACACACACACATATACATACACACCATATATTCTTTATCCTTTCATCTATTGATTGACATAGGTTGCTTTCATGTCTTGGCTATTGTAAATAGTACTGCTATGAATATGTGGGTGCATGTATCTTTTTATTTTTCTGGATATATGCCAATGAGTGAGATTTCTGGATCATATGTTAACAGATGCCGATGATACCACCCTTATGGCAGAAAGCAAAGAAGAACTAAAGAGCCTCTTGATGAACGTGAAAGAGGAGAGTTGTCTTAAAACTCAACTTTCAGAAAACTAAGATCATAGCATCTGGTCCCATTACTTCATGGCAAATAGATGGGGAAACAATGGAAACAGTGTCAGACTTTATTTTGGGGGGGCTCCAAAATCACTGCAGATGGTGATTGCAGCCATGAAATTAAAAGACACTTGCTCCTTGGAAGGCAAGCTATGACCAACCTAGAGAGCATATTAAAAAACAGAGACATTACTTTGCCACCAAAGGTCACTTTAGTCAAGGCTATGGTTTTACTAGTAGTCATGTATGGATGTGAGAGTTGGACCATAAAGAAAGCTGAGCACCGAAGAATTGATGCTTTTGAACTGTGGTGTTGGAGAAGCCTCTTAAGAGTAGCTTGTACTTCAGGGAGATCCACCCAGTCCATCCTAAAGGAAATCAGTCCTGAATATACATTGAAAGGACCGATGCTGAAGCTGAATAATACTCCAATACTTTGGTCACCTGATGCGAAGAACTGACTCATTTGAAAAGACCCTGATGCTGGGAAAGATTGAAGGCAGGAGGAGAAGGGGGCATCACAGACTCAATGGACAGGAGTTTGAGTAAGTTCCGGGAATTGGTGATGGACAGGGAAGCCTGGCGTACTGCAGTCCATGGGGTCACAAAGACTCAGACATGACTGAATAACTGAACTCAACTGATGGTATCTCTATTTTTAGTTTTTTAAGGAACCTCCATAACCAATTTACATTCCTACCAACAATGTAGGAGGGTTCCCTCTACTCTACACCCTCTCCATCATTTGTTATTTGTCCAAGTTTTGGTGATGGCCATTTTGATAAGTGTGAAGTGATATCTCATTGTAGTTTTGATTAGCATTTCTCTAATAAATAGTGATATCAAACATCTTTTCATGTGTCTGTTGAACATCTGTATGTCTTCTTTGGAGAAATTCTGTTCAGATCTTCTGCCAACTTTTTGATTGGGTTGTTTCTTTTTTGATTTTGAGATATTCATATATTTTAGAAATTAAACCTTTGCTAGTTGCCACATTTGCAAATATTTTCTTCCAGTCTGTAGGCTGTCCTCATGTTTTGTTTATGGTTCCCCTTGCTGTGAATAAGCTTATAAGTTTGATTAGGCACCGTTTTTTTTGTTGTTGTTGTTGTTTGTTTGTTTTGCCTTGGAAGACTCAAGAAAATATTTCTATGATTTATGTCAGAGAATGTTTTGCCTGTGTTTGTTCTAGGAGTTTTATGGTATCATGTTTTATACTTAAGCCTTTCAGTCATAGTTGTCTTTTGGCTTGCATGGTCTTAGTTTCCTGACCAGTGATCAGACCTGGGCCTCAGCAGTGAAAGCACAGAGTCCCAACCACTGGATTACCATGGAATTCTACCACCTTGCTGAGTTTATTTTCTGTATGGTGTGAGGGAGTATTGTAAATTCATTGGTTTATATGCAGCTCCAGCTTTCCCAAACAACTTGCTGAAGAGATTGTCTTTAAAAAAGAGAGAGAGAGATATTATCTTATATTCATTGTATATTCTTGTCTTCCTTGTTGAAGGTTAGTTAACCACAGGTGTATGAGTTCTTTTCTTGGCTTTCTATTATGTTCCATCGACCTATATGTTTCTTTTTGTGTCAATATCATGCTGTTTTGATGACTAGCTTTGTAATATTTTCTGAAGGACCTAGAGGGTTATGCCTCCAGCTTGGTCTTTTTTCCCTCAAAATTGCTTGGCAATTCTGGATCTGTTGTGGTTCCACATAAACTTTAGGATTATTTGTTCTAGTGAAAAATGTCAGGAGTAATTTGATAAACATCACATCAAATCTGTAGATTTCTTTGAGTGGTGTGGCCATTTTGACTGCATTTATGCTTCTAATCCAGGAGCATGAGATATATTTTCATTTTCTTGAGTCATCTTCAGTTTTCTTTATCAATGTTTGATAGTTCTTAGCATTTAAGTCTTTCACAACTTTGGTTAGGTTTATTCCTGGGTATTTTATTTTTAATGTGATTATAATGGGATAGATATTTTCTCTTTCTGATATTTCATTGTTAGTGTAAAAATGCAACAGATTTCTGTCTATTAGTCTTGTATTCTACCACCTTGCTAAATTCATTTATCAGTTCTAATAGTTTTTGTGTGACATCTTTAGGGTTTTCTGTATATAGTATCTTGTCATCTACATATAATGAATATTTTACCTTTTCCCTTCTTGTTTGGATACCTTTTATTTCTTGCCTGATTGCTATTCTAAGACTTCCAATATTATATTGAATATAGATGGTGAGAGTGAGAATCTTTGACTTATTCCATATTTTAGCAAGGAGTCTTATAGCTTTTCAGCATTAAATATTGTTGGCTGTTGGTTTCTCATAAATGACTTTTACTATGTTGATATATGTTCCTTTGATATCTTCTTTGATGACAGGTTTATCATGAATGGATGTTGAATTTTACCAAATGCTTTTTTTGCATCTGTTGAGATAATCATGTGTTTTTTTGTCTTTTGTTGTTGTTGATATGGGTGTATCACAGTGACTGATTTGTGTATGTCAAGCCATTCTTGTGACCCTGAAATGACTCCAACTTGACCATGGTGCATGACCCTTTTTATGTGTCGTTGGATTCAGTTTTCTAATATTTTGTTGAGTATTTATATTCATCAGCTATATTGGCTTATGGCTTTCTTGTTTGGTAGTGCCTTTGTCTGGTTTTGATATCAGAGGTGGCTTCTTAGAATACTTTTGGGAGTGTTCTCTCCTCTTCAGTCTTTTGGAAGAATTTGAGAAGGATAGGTATAAGTTCTTTACATTTTGTAGAATTCCTCAGTGAAAGTATCTAGTCCTAGACTTTTGTTTACAGATAGGTTTTTTTTTTTTTTTTAACCACAGATTCTGTTTCACTTCTAGTGATCCATCTGTTCAAATTATCTGCTTCATCCTGATTCAGTTTTGGCAGGATATAAGTTTCTACACACTTGTTCATTTCTTCTAGGTTGTCCATTTGGTGGCATATAACCGTTCATAATGTATTCTTATGGTATTTTGTATTTCTGTGGTATTTGGTTGTTATTTCTCCTGTTTCACTTATCATTTTGTTTATTTGGGTTCTCTCTCTTCTTGGTGAGCCTCGCCAGAGCTTTGTCAATTTTATTTATCTTTCAAAAGACCCACTCTTGGTTTTATTGATTTCTTTTCTATTCTTTAACCTAAATTTTAAAGGGATTCCCCTTTGACCTTTATTACTTCCTTCCTTCTGTTGCCCGTAGGTTTTGTTTATTTTTCTCTTTCTACTTATTTTTGGTGCTAGATTAGGTTGTTTACTAGAAATCTTTCCTTTTTAAAAAATTTTATTTATTTTTCAATCCTTTTTTTCTTTTTAAGCAAGGTCTATATCACTGTGAAGGCACCTCTTAAAACTACTTTTGTTATATCACGTTTTGTGTGGTTGTATTTTCATTGTCATTTGTCTCTAGGTGATTTTTTAATTTCCTATTTAATTTCATTGTTGAGCCTTTGGTATTTTTAGTAGCATGTTGTTTAGTATATATGTAATCATTTTACCTCTTTTCTCATTCTGTGGTTGATTTTTAGTTTTATGCCATTGTGGCCTGGAAAGAGGCTTAAAATAATTTCTATCACCCTAAATCTGTTGACACTTGTTTTGTGTCCTAGTATGTGATCTGTGCTAGCAAATATTTCTTGTACTCTCGAGAAGAGTTTATTGTCAGGATTTTTTATTTTTTTAACGTAGTGTCCTATAAACATCAATTAAATGTAAATGTTCTATTGTGGCCTTTAGAATGTCTGTTGCCTTAGTGGTTTTAAGGATCTCTCCATTGATGCTGGTGGGGTGGTAAAATCTCCTGCATGCATGCCCAGTCACTTCAGCTGTGTCTGACTCTCTGTAACTCTGTGAACTGTAGCCTGCCAGGCTCCTTTGTCCATGGTGTTCTCCAGGCAAGAATACTGGAGTGTGTTGCCATGCCCTCCTCCAGGGGGTCTTCTTGACCCATGGATCAAACCCACATCACTTGCAACTCCTGCATTGCAGGAAGATTCTATAACTGCGATCTACTGGAGAAGCCTGGTTAAAGTCTCCTACTATTATTCTTATCAATTTCTCCCTTTATGTCTGTTAGTATTTGATTTACATATTTAGATGCTCCTATATTCAGTTCAGTTCAGCCACTCAGTCGTGTCCGACTCTTTGCAACCCCATGAATCACAGCACGCCAGGCCTCCCTGTCCATCACCAACTCCCGGAGTTCACTCAGACTCACGTCCATTGAGTCCGTGATGCCATCCAGCCATCTCATCCTCTATCATTCCCTTCTCCTCAGTCCCTCCCAGCATCAGAGTCTTTTCCAATGAGTCAACTCTTCACATGAGGCGGCCAAAGTACTGGAGTTTCAGCTTCAGCATCATTCCCTCCAAAGAAATCCCAGGGTTGATCTCCTTCAGAATGGACTGGTTGGATCTCCTTGCAGTCCAAGGGACTCTCAAGAGTCTTCTCCAACACCACAGTTTAAAAGCATCAATTCTTTGGCACTCAGCTTTCTTCACAGTCCAACTCGCACATCCATACATGACCACTGGAAAAACCATAGCCTTGACTAGACAGACCTTTGTTAGCAAAGTAATGTCTCTGCTTTTGAATATGCTATCTAGGTTGGTCATAACTTTCCTTCCAAGGAGTAAGCGTCTTTTAGTTTCATGGCTGCAGTCACCATCTGCAGTGATTTTGGAGCCCCCAAAAATAAAGTCTGACACTGTTTCTACTGTTTCTCCATCTATTTCCCATGAAGTGATGGGACCAGATGCCATGATCTTCATTTTCTGAATGTTGAGCATTAAGCCAACTTTTTCACTCTCCTCTTTCACTTTCATCAAGAGGCTTTTCAGTTCCTCTTCACTTTCTGCCATAAGGGTGGTGTCATCTGCATATCTGAGGTTATTGATATTTCTCCTGGCAATCTTGATTCCAGCTTGTGCTTCTTCCAGTCCAGCGTTTCTCATGATGTACTCTGCATGGAAGTTAAATAAGCAGAGTGACAATATACAGCCTTGATGTACTCCTTTTCCTATTTGGAACCAGTCTGTTGTTCCATGTCCAATTCTAACTGTTGCTTCCTGACCTGCATATAGGTTTCTCAAGAGGCAGGTCAGGTGGTTTGGTGTTCCCATCTCCTTCAGAATTTTCCACAGTTTATTGTGATCCACAAAGTCAAAGGCTTTGGCATAGTCAATAAAGCAGAAATAGATGTTTTCTGGAACTCTCTTGCTTTTTTGATGATCCAGCTCCTATATTGGGTACATATATTTTAAGAGTGTGATATTCTCTTCTTGTATTGATTCTTTTATCATTATATGGTGTCCTTGTTTCTATTACCCTTTTGCTATTCATTTCAGTTATAATCACTTTCATGAATTCTTTTATTGTTTTGTTTTCTATATAATGGCTTATTTAAGTGATATTCAATTCTTTTATATATTTACCTCTTGTATTGTGGTTTTCCCTTTCCTAAAGATTCTTGCTTCTTTTATATTTGGAGACCTTTCAACACTTATTCTAGTTTGGGTATTGCTGTAGTCTTTCACTTTTTGTTTATCTGAGAAATTCTTTATGTCTCCTATTCTAAATGATAACTTTGGTAGAATATTCTAAGTTGCAAGATTTTTCCTTTCAGGTCTCTGAATGTACCTTGGTACTCCCTTCTGCACTGCAAAATTTGTGTAAAGAAGTAACCTGGTACACTTTCAGAAGTTCCCTTATAAATGACTCTTTTCTCTTGTTGCCTTTAGAGGCTTCTTGTTATCTTTAACTTTTGCCATTTTGATTACGATATGTCTTTGAGTAGATCTCTTTGGGTTCATCTTGTTTGGAACCCCCTGTGCTTCCTATACCTGGATGTGTGTTTCCTTCTTCAGATTTGGGAAGATTCCAGACATAATTTCACCTAATACATTTTTGAACCCCCCTTTCTCTTTCTTCTGGGATTCCTTTATGTGTAGATTGGCACACTTCATTTTTTTCATTTGTCTTTCTTCTTAGGTTTCATTATTCTATTTTCAAGACCACTTATTCATCCTCTGCATTATTTATTTTGTCATTTATTGTGTTTAGCCTGGTTTTCATGTTGGCAATTGGGTTGTCGAATTTTATTGGTTTCTCTTTATGGTTTCTAGTTCTCTGTAACATTTCTGTTGAAAGTCTTTTAATTCTGTCAGCAATTTGTATAACTCCTTTTTGAACTTGATGTCTGGTAGACTTAAGAGGACTGCTTCGTTGTTCATTCTTTCAGGAGGTTTCTCTTTTTCTTTTAATTGAGAGTAGTTCCTCTTATTTTCCATTTTTCTTATATTTGTCTGACTATATGAATTTAGGAGAGAAAGTTATCTGCTTTGGTTTTGAATGGCTGTTTTTATGTGGGAGCAACCCTGTATAAATGTATGAGTCCAATACTTTTGTTTTGAGGGCTATTTTTTAGTATGGATACTTGCCATGTCTTTCTTCAGGGTGTGCTGACCCTTATCCCCTTGATGCTGGGAGTGGGAGGGTGTGTTGTAATGACCAGAGCCTGCACAGAGTATTGAGCAGGACCTACCTTTTCTCTGCAATTGTCACAACCCTATTGAGGGCAGGAGATGTTCCCCAGTTGCTGAAGAAGCTGCCCCCAGATCAGGCTCTAAGATGCAGTGTGATGTATATGGGGCTGGAGTGCTCCCTCTGAGGAAGGAGCCACATGTATGTTCTTCCCTAGGAACTATCCTCTGGGATGTATCCCTTGGGATGTGTGACTCTGTGATGCTGCCTGCAACATGATGTGCATCCACAAAGATCACTATTGTTGACACTGCCTCCACCATGGGAGCACTGATAATCCGGTCGGAGATCTCTTTGGCATTTATGTGCAATCACAAAGCCCCTGGTCTTAAAACCCCTGAAGCTGCAGTGCGAGCTGGAAAAATGACTTAGATTTCAGCCCCGCCCCCCACATACATGCATGGACCCACCAAATTTGCAAAACCATGGCGGCTGGAGCCTCATCCACTGTGAGTATGCTGATAATGAAGGCTTTTGGTGGACCCATGCACGTCCCTTCCTGTGTTGACAATGGGGCCCCTATAGCAGACCTATACTCCATGCTACACGCGCCCCCAGCTACTCCCAAGGCCACACTCCAGGACCTTCAGGCTGTCTCTGCACAGCCAAACTGAGTCCTTTCACTGGGTCTGCCCACTGAAACCAGAAAGTCAGCACCCAGTTACTGTGCATCTCAGTCTGGGCAGTGCCGTGACACAACAAGGTTCATCTATGCTGGTCTGTGTTTATGCTATAGAGCTGAAGACCAGATTTTGCACTCTGCTTGTGAGTTTTTGAAGTTATCCACTCCTGCAGACCTTCTAGCTGGTGAAGGAGGTCCTCAGGGTGAGGGAAGCTTTCCTGTTTCACAGCTCCCTACCAAGGGTATGGCTCTCATCCCAATTCCTTCCCCCCCACCCCTTTTCTTTTCTCCTATCCAGTTATGTGGGGAATTTTCTTGCAGTTTTCATTGTATGATATCTTCTGCAAGGCTTCAGTAGGTATTCTGTGAGAAATGTTCCACACGTAGATGTAGTTTTGATGTATTTGTGTGATGAGGTGCACTCAATATCCATCTACTCTGCCATCTTGATCTCTTGTCATACGACTTTCTTATTGCTTTTAATGTCTGCTTTTCCTAAAATTTTCCTCCAACTTCCATCTTAATATTTTTCTTTATCAACTTGTCTAGAAGCTTTTCTTCTTTATTAGTCATTTCAGAGAATCGTCATTACCATTTATTCTTGTTTTCTGTATCATTATTTTTTTTTCCTTATTTTCTCCTAAGTATTTATTCTATAATGTTTTTCTGGTTATCATTACTATTATTTTTGACAGAAAATATTTATTTTGATTCATCTAAATATGTATATTTCTTTCTTTTCTCACCACTACTACTCTTTTTGTTGAATTATAGTTGATGTAAAGATTATATGTTATGTGTACAATATAGTGATTCACAATTTTTTAAGTTTATACTTCATTTATAGCTATTATAAAATATTGGCTATATTTCCCATGTTGTACATCATATCTTGTTGCTTATTTTATACATAATACATTTTACCTCTTAACCGCTTATCCCCAGTGGTAATTACTAGTTTGTTTTCTGTATCTGTGAGTCTGTTTCTTCTCTATTATATGCACTAGTTTGTTATATTTTTTAGATTCCACATATAAGTGATATCATACAGTATTGCTTTCTCTGTCTGACTTATTTCATTTAGTGTAATACCTTTCAAGTTCCATTCATGTTGCTGCAAATGGCAAAATTTTATTCTTTTTTATGGCTATTACTTGAATATATATGCATATATGTATGTATGTACGTATGTATACACACACACACACCCCCCCCACATCTTCTTTATCCATTCAGCTTTTGATGGACATTTAAGTTGCTTCCATATCTTGGCAATTGTAAGTAATGCTGTTTTGAACATTGGGATGCATGCATCTTTTCAAATTAGTATTTTTTTTTAATTTTTTCAGATATATACGTAGGAGTGGGAGTTTTGGCTCCCATGATCAATTCAGTAATTGAAGAGAAAGCTTTTGAGACAATTCAACAGCAATTTATGATAATAAAAAGAAACTCACACAATTTCTTATATCTCAGACCTTCTCACCAAAGCTATTTCATTATTCTTAATGTATACCCTTTGGAAATCTCTTTAATGAAAACTTGGTGGTAAACTTTCTTAGGTTTTATTTACCTGAGAGTGTGTTTATTTTTTCTCAGAACTTCAAATATTCCATGTCTTCTAGCTTCTGTTATAACTCCACTTTTAGTTTAACTTCCATTCTTTTATAGGTGATCTGTCTTTTCTCCTTTACTTCTTTTAGGATCTATTTTTATGTTTGGTGTTAATCTATTTCACTACTGTATGTTTACATGAGGATTTCTTTGTATTTATCTTGCTTGTATATGCTTTTCTTCCTTTATCTCTGGATTCATGATGGTCATAGTTTCTCAAAAATTATTAATCACTATTGTTTCAGATGTTTCCTCCTACTCTATTCACTGAGATTTTGATGAGAGATGAGGCTTTTTTATTCAATCCTTCTTCTCTTTCACAAATTTCTTTGTCCTTGTCTTTCTGTTGTTTTCTGGGCAAGTCTCTGTTCATCTGTAACTGGTCTATCCAGTGTATTTTCAATTTAAATGATTATATATTTCACTTCTAAAAATTCTTTTTTATTTTGTATATTTTCCTGGCAATTTCTGATTAGATTTTTTCCATGTTTATTTTTATTCTATCTTTAAAAAATCTCACTTGTACTTGTTTTATATTCCCAAGGTCTTAAGGTTCTAAATTCTTTGTCCCCTAGGTTTTCTTTTTTAGTCCTATTGCCTTGTTTCCATGTGTGTTCCATGACTATAAGAACTGTGAAACCAAACTTGATTTAGTTTAATTTGTCTTATGCAGGAGGGCCTAACATTGCTTTGCTTTCTTCCAGATAGGAGTTTTATTCATTTCTTCAGAGGCTAGGAAACACTATGGACTGGGACTTACTTAGCCCCCTTTGAGGGTCCCTCTTCATGGTAGCATCTCAGGTTGAGCTCCCTACCTTGCAGCTGTGGTCTCTCAGTTCTAGGGCTATTATTGACATTTGTCCCCAGAATGCTTTTAAATTTGCCGTTGGCTTCAGTTCCCCAGTTGAATTTCTGCACACCCTCTTTACCCTTGGCTACTTTTATGAGAGTCCAGCAGTACTTTTAAAATAACATGAGTTTGAGGAAGCTCCAGGAGTTGGTGATGGACAGGGAAGCCTGGTGTGCTGCAGTCCATGGGGTCTCAAAGAGTCGGACACAACTGAGCAACTGAACCGACTGACTGATATAGGGTATAGTTCTCTCACGTTGGAAAGGCCTTCAGAGTGTCTAATTCACCATAATAGTAGTATAATAATTACATTTTATTTCCTTTACTTATAGTCGAGTCCTTAGACCCTTATTCTGGACTCATTTCCCTTTTTATTTTATGCTTAATTATATGATTTCCTAAACAGCAGCTGAGTTAATGCATTAATAAGAAAAGGGAAAAGAAGGATTTCTAGAAGCAGCTAGCAGAGAAAAAAGAGATAACAGCAGCTTAATGTAGACAGTAGGAGAAAACCAAAAACAGGGAAAGCAACAAAATATCATAATAAAAACTCAAAAGGATCTTCTGTAGGAATCCTAAATAATGATTTTACTCCCTGGTGGATCAGTGGTAAAGAATCCGCCTGCAGTGCAGGAGATAGCAGGAGACTCGGGTTCAGTTCTGGGTGGGGAAGATCCCCTGGAGAAGGGCATGGCAACCCACTGCAGTATTCTTGCCTGGAGAACCCCACGGACAGAGGAACCTGATGTGCTACAGTCCATAGGATTGCAGAGTCAGACACAAATGAAGTTCCTGACTTGCACATGCATGCACGTTTTGCAACCACTTTTCTATCATTAGTTTTACATAATAATAACCACCTTAAAATTAGTGGCTTCAAACAACAGCTGTTCTTTTTTTTTTAGTTGACACCTTGGGCTAGGATCAACTGGGAATTTCTGCTGGTCTCAGCTGGCCTCACTCCTGTACCTAAATTCAGCTGGCAGGGTTGCCTGCCTTGCATTGTCTGGCAGTCATCTGTCTATTGGCTGCAGTAGGGCATTTGTTCCTTGTCATCCAGTAGGTTAGCTGACCTGGTTCCTGGGGTGATGGCTTCAGGTTCCCAAGGGCCCTTGAAGACGAGGCTCATGAGACATACAGCATCACTTTTAGTCAGAGCAACTCACAAGGCCAGCAGATTCAAGGGTTAGGGAAATAGATCTCTCCTTCCGGAAGGAGCTACAAAGTGTTATGGCCAGTTTTGCAGCCTAGCAGTGCCTTTTCAGTGTATCAGAGCAGATGAGCCTCCCGTGTACCACAGGCTCTGCAGTGTCTCACGGGTTCTTCATCAGGACCCTGTTGTACTGCCCCTGCTCCTGAACTCCCACCCTTCTAAACACTGAATCATGGTGCAGCCTTGCTGTTAATTTTGGTGGTGAGTCAGGGGAGGTGTTCAGACCACTGAACCTCACTGTGAAACCTAGCCAGCCTGCTGGCTTTTCAAAATTTTCTCCTCATCTGTAAGTATTCTTTGACGTGGGACCACTTACTCCTTCTGTAGATTGTAATATCTCTAGTTCCAGGGGGAGAGAAAAGGGGTGTGCTCTGCTTGGAAGTTTGTTTTTCGGAACAGGTGCAGCCCGCCGTATGGCATGGGTGAGGGGTGTTGGGAGGGAGTGAGAACATAACCTCAGCATCTCTAGGCCTGCTTGCATTCTGCCTCCTCAGATTGCTCTTCCTTCTTCCCCACCCTGGGTAGCACCACATGGTGGGAAATTGCAACTTGTCACTTCTTCGGGTGTGATAGCAAAATCTTGGTTCCTTGAATAGAACAATTTAATGTTAATTTTCAGCCAAAGATGAACTGTGTATATGTGTAAGGTTGTATATGTGCGTGTGTGTGTGTGTGTGTGTGTGTGTGCATGTGCACAAATGTTTGTCAGGGTGGGGGTTGCTATCATATGGACTAGGTTCCAACTAAATTGTACTGCATCTCTGGTGGAAGAAATATTCACCCCAAACCTTCCCAAGTCCTCTTCCTATGCCATGAGTTCTTTCAGAATGTCATCCTTCTTTGCCCATCACTGGCCTCAGACTTCTTTCCTCTCTCTAGTTGAAATCCAGAGAGATCCTCTTTGAATTTCCTCAGGCGAATCCACCCCCAGAATGTAACTCTCATTTTCTTGAGCTGCAGTTAGCAAACTCTGCCCTTGATTTTTTTATTTTTCCCTTCTTCTTACCACCTTGGATCTCACTTTCTTTCCTCTTTCTCATTATATGTGTATTGTGATATTTTTTCTTTCTTGTATGACACACTTCTAAATAAACAACAAAGGAGAGATGGAAGAAATAACAAAATACTAAGCAATATTTTTGACAGATATTTTTTCCTTATCAGAGTATTAAGAATCTAGCTATCGGCAATTCTGTTGTAGATAATGTACAAAACAAGTTACACAGATATGATCCCCAGTACTAGAAATTTAATTCTGCTAAGGTATGTACTCCTTGTAGCTCTCCTAAATTCAGAGGAGCTTATGGGCAGTCATTTTATATTAGATTGAATCATATGAAATTGCTGATGCTTAACCATTGCTGACCTAAAAAAATGCAGTTTCATATGGTTCAAACCATTTTATATTAGCCCACTAATAAATATTGTTAATCAGTTATTTGATGAGTCATTCTTCTCCTGAGTCTAGATTAAGCCAGGAAAAAAAAAAAAAACACTTTTCTCATCTTGCCTCTAGTATTATAATAGCTTCCTGAATGATTTCTTTGCCTCTTTCTCTGATCCCTTGTTCCTCCTTTTAATCATGTCACTGCACTCATTAGAAGCATCAGTGATGCCTCTGGATAAAAACTAAATGACTTAGCTTTGCATATGGATTTCTTCTACATGGTGGCCCCAATCTACTTCTCTAGCCTCATATACTATCACTGTGTCCCATATACCTTTGACTTTAGTCATGATTCCCTAAGAACTGAAGAGATGGAACACACCAATGATGTCCCCTTTTTGAGTTTGCCTGTGGTTCTTTCTGCCAAGAATGTTTTTCTCTACTTGGCTTCTGGAGTAACGCCTTCATACCCCGGGAGGCCTCACTTACAACAATACCTGTGTTTCTTTATCCTTCTATGACCCACCCCTGGGTGGATTAATTTCACCTTTCCCTGGATTCCTATCTATCATAAAGCACTCATAACTGCTACACCTTTTCCATTATACTACACACTTTTGTGGGGTGTACCCTTCAATAGTTTTAGTCCTCTGAAGAGTTTTAATCCTGTTTGTATCCTAGCATTGCCTGGTCCCTGGAGAATGCCCCATAAATGTTGGTGAAGTTGATTCCCAGTCCACAAAATTCATCAACATTTTCCTTTCCTATTTAGGATAGAAGAAATTCAGAGGCAAGCAAGTTGCTAATATTAAAGTTAATGAGTTTGCAAACATTCCATTTACATTTTGATAGAGAGGAAATATTCAAGGCAGTCTTTGTTTTCCCAAAACCCTTTACCTGTCCCAGCTGCGATTAGTTATTTCAGAAAAGATTAATCTAGCTTTAATCCAACTACATCACATATTTCTCACTTATTTTAAGCAGCAGAGGACACCTTTCCGATTTAATGTTGAAACATGCAATAGCTTCTGTTTAAACATCACTTTATAACCAACAGATTTTTGTTTTCTCCCTTAATCAAATTAAACATAATCCTCACCATACCTCAAGGGAATGTAGCTGGCCAAGAATATCCTGTGTTATTTTTTTTTTTAAGGTGATGGAACTCCTGCTTAGTTCTGAGAGACTGAGGTTTTAAAATTTAAATTGAATTTAGCTTAGAGCTGGCCCCCAATGCTAAACCCTGCATCCGAGGGTTCTTTTGCTCTTTTTGACTTTCCAGTCTTAGCAAGTACCTTGAGAAAGTCAAGTCTGTGTCAGAGTTGGAAGAGTTCAGCCACAGAAAGTGTCTAATTTCTGAGACAGAGGCTGAGCTTCCTATAGCCCTGCAGAGAGCTATTAGAAGCCCTGGGACCAGGGATACAGAAGAGCAGGGGTCTGATCCAGTGGAAGGCCACAGAGTTCCTGATTCTGCAAGTTTTTCTGAAGAGGCTGGAGGATAGGTTGGGAGTGTGGGCACACAGTGAGAGGAGGAAGCAGTTGCCGTAGGCAGAGCTACCAACAACAGCAGCTCTAGCAGCAGGACTGACAGGGGAAGGCCATTGCCAGCAGCTCCAAGCTAACAATGCCCTCCTCCCGACGCAGCAGTAGCTCTGAGGCAGAGAGCAGCAGAACATGTGTCCCGAAAGGGATCTGTGTGACTGCTCATGCTGTGCAGTGTTTTTCCATTCTGCCCAGTAGATTTTTTATGAAAGCAGTATAAAAGCCTCTACACATTGAGACCATGACTCCAGCACCATTTGGAGGTGTAGGGGACAGACTCTGCTCCACCTCAGCAGCCTTTACCCTCATTTCTCTCCTACTTCAAGTTACCTGGCTTGTCTTTGGGGAAAAGAGGGCAGGAGAAGAGAGTAGGTATTAGAAGTTGTACTGATGGCAGGGTGTCTAAAGCTTGGTGATTTAGACCAATTGGTATGTTGGGCTTGCCTGAGGGACTTGGTCATCGTATAAGATCACTCACAACTTCCAGGACCCTTTTTTTTTTAATTACAAAATCTAATTCTACAAATTCGTGTGCCAAAATATAAATTAGCCTATTTTTATATCTTAAGTTAATTGCGTCATCTTTCCACTGATGAGAAAATGTAATACTGGGCAATTCAGGGATGAACCCACTCCCTCAGTTTTTCTCCTCCTCCTCTCATTTGGGCACTTCTAATTTCCCAGGGACTCATGTAACATTAAGACCTTGTGGTCAAGTGATTTCTGGTCTTTGGCCTTCCTCTTGGCATTCCCATTTTCCCCTGGTATATCCAGTGAGAAGTAGGCATTTTCACCTGGTCTGGAATGAGAGTTCCTCTCCTATCATTTTGCCCCCTCCTCAGGGAATAGGGAGGCTGCTTCAGACCCACCAGTCCTCCATAGCTGCCTCCTCAGGTCTCAGGGATACATGAGAAAATTCCCCGTGCTTCCCCACAGGAACTTCAGAGGGGGTCTCTGGTACCTGGGCACTTTCGTGACCCCTATCTGGCCTGTAGAGCACAGGTCCTTACTGATCTCTGAAACCTAAACTTTCTTGAAATGTCTAACCTCTGCTTTCCTGAAACTTGTCATGTGGTCAATAAGACAGGGTGCTTATTAGAGACCATTGGTATCTAAGCTGGTTTCTTCTCCTTTTTAATTACCTTCCCTCATCTGCAGTGATGGACCCCTCACCCAGAGAGGGTGGGTGGGTGGAGATCTGACCCTTCAGCTGCTCTCCCCAAGTCTGTTGTTGTTCGGTTGCCGAGGAGCGTCTGACTCTGCAACCCCACAGGCTGCAGCATGCCAGGCTCCCCTGTTTGTTATGTTCATGGGATTCTTGTGGCAAGAATACCGAGTTGTTAGCCATTCCTTGCTCCAGTGGACCACGTTTGGTCATAACTCTCCACTATGCCCCCTCCATCTTGGATGGCTGTGCACTGAATGGCTCATAGGTTCATTGAGTTAAGCAAGCTCCTTCACCACGACAAGACTGTGATCCATAAAGGGGCCCCAAGCCTGTATTTATATGGAACAAAACTTTAATCTTAGAGCCTTTCAAAACTTAGGTTTTGATACTCAAAAACCAAGATTTTGGAACATAAAAGCTCCTTTCCCTGAAACAATTGTCTCTGACAATCATTTCAGAACACTCTCCTAAGACTCAAAGGCTGTAAGGTACTTTAGTATTTTTGTTATGGCAATCTTTCCTTGAGGTAAATGGGTATTTCTACTAAACGGAGGAGGGAAGGGCAATAAGGTTATTGGAAATGGTGGGGGAACCACAGTTAACACCCTAAATTGTTATCTTACCACACTTGTATTAAGTCTTTTCTCTGTCTTTGTGGTAGATGCCAGGAAAATCACTAGATTTCACATGAGAGGTAATCTAGCAAGCATTATATACTATTGTAGCAATCATGAGGGGGCAAAATCATGGAGGATCTTGTCCCTTCCAAGAAGACTAAATCCCTGTTTCAAGCTATGGGATGTGAATCCTGCTTGTTTAGATGAGTTTCACATTGCATTGTACCCCTAACTTGCTCTAAGAGAAGGCTCCAGAAGAGGCCAAGATGTACCTTCCAAAAGAACCATTGCAAATCCCACCCATTACTAGAGTTTCACCAGACCAGGCTGTGGAACATATCATTGGGATGGGTGTTTAGGCCAAACTTACGTTTTCACTTCATCCTAAGAAATAGGTAGTTCTCAAGAACTTTACACTAAAAGAGATGAAAACAGATTGACTTACTAGGGAAAACTGAGAAAAGCCATTTCGCATATGCATTTATTTTGCCTCCTGTGCCAGGAACTAATGAGAAAGAAGATAGTGATTGGAACAAATGACCACTAGAGAGTATTCAGAATGAGAGGAGAGTAGAGCCAAGGG
Source organism: Oryx dammah (assembly GCF_014754425.2). Lineage (NCBI taxonomy): Eukaryota > Metazoa > Chordata > Mammalia > Artiodactyla > Bovidae > Oryx > Oryx dammah. Next base: position 22,190,437 of record NW_024070205.1, read on the forward strand.
TAGAACGCCAGTGCCAACAATATTTGAAATAAGGGAATATTTAGAAGTATCCATCAGGGGAGTCTAGAAGTAGAGGAAGAGAGCCTGAACAGAAGATCAGCCAACATGTCAAAGAGCAAATGTCAAGAAGAAGCAAGTAGCCAACAGTGTCAAATGCCTTGGACAAGTTAAGCAGGAAAACCGCAGATTAATTATTGACCTTAAGTAAAGGTGGTATCAATAGAATGATGATCTTGGGAATAAATTTTGGGGGGACAAAGGACAGTAAAGCAGATGATGAGTGTAAATCATGATTTCCCAAAGTATGTTCTTTATTATCATTATGTCAGGCTACATGCTTTGAGAAGAGAATTTTGAGGTGGCATATAAAAATGACCAAAAAAATAATGAGTTCAAATCCAAGTGATTCTCTCATATTTTTTCTTTGGATCTCTCATATGGCTGCTTTTGTGAATTCTTCAAAGACCTCTGCCCCATTGCTGGGACCCTCCACCCCCACCCCAGATATCCCTGACAAGGATGATTTGATCACCCATATATCTTGGTATCATTATTAACTAAGACCTGGTAGGAAGTCTGTGTGTGTTCCTAACTTGATCAAGTCATTAACTAAGACATTTGTGATGTCAGCATTTTTGGGTAGCTTCGTTTTTACTTCCAAACGATCAATTAATTTATTCCAACCATATGCAAAAGATGCTGGCCTTTGTAGTCATGTTTCCATAGTAAGAGAAGAGGCTCAACTTGAAATTTAGGTATGGACTCTCAAGTTGGTGGCTGTTCACAATAATTTCGTGGCAATTATTGGATTTCGAACCTCCATTATTTTTAATTATGGTATTTATTTGCTTGTTGTTGTTGTGCCTTAAGAATCCTACTTCTCTGAATCATCATGTTGTGACATTTCCACCTCAAATTATGATTGTTGTTGTTCAGTCTCTCAGTAGTGTCTGATTCTTCACAACACCGTGGACTGTATATAGCCGCCAGGCTCCTCTGTCCTTGGGATTTTCCAGGCAGGAATACTAGAGTGGATTGCCATCTCCTTCTCCAGGGGATCTTCCCTAGGGATTGAACCTGGGTCTCCTGCATTCCAGGCAGATTCTTTACTGTCTGAGCCACCAGGAAAGCCCACTCAAATCATGATGGAAGGATACAAATCGGATGAGAAGTGTTTGCTGTTAGAGTTTATCATATACTTTTTTCAGTACAAATGCTAGCCAAAATATGCCTTTTACTGGCCACAATACATTGGAAAAATACTTTATCATTACACACTAATTTCCTTATAGCTGTGCTTTTTAAAAGCCTGAGATCTTTTTACCCTCACCTTCACATCAAATCTATGTGTGTGTATTCACCTACCTTTTATTTTTTTTTAATTTAAATTTATTTATTTTTTATTTTACTTTACAATTCTGTATTGGTTTTTATTGTTTCGAGTTTCCAGATGGTTTTCTGGGTTCAGGGGTTTAAATATTGTGGGAGAGAATCACTGGCCTGCCCCTGAAGGATACTGTGTCACCTCCTGCAGCATTCTTCATCCTTCCTTTCCCCTCTGTTTCCCTCCTGTTTCCTCAGCAGCCTGCCCCTGACATGACTGAAGCATTTCTCACCTTCAGCCTTGCGGTCTGCTGTCATACTTACCTGGCCCTCTCCATGCCTATAGGCTTCATAAAAGCAGCAAGTTCATCTTACTAATTTTTGAATTTCCGGAGTCAAGCATGATGCTATGACACGTGGGAGGTGTACACTGTTTTCCAAATGAGTGGATTCCACTTTGGTGGCCCAGTGTCAAGGCTTAGATTGGGAATATTCCCTGGGACTTTGAGGGCTCATACTCACATTTATTGCAGAAAATTGCATGTGTGTGTGTGCATGTGCACACGTGTGTGTATGCACATATATGTGTAAGGGTGTCATGTTTAAGAAGAGGGTAAGGAGACAATTCAAAGTCAGAGGAGAAAGTTCCTTAGCCTTCTTTATAAATTGAACTGAGAGGGGTGTGAACTTTCTCCCTACTCTGAACTCCCTTTGTACTTGCTGCCTGTACCACTCATTTTAGCACTTAATTAGCATGTTGCCTTAAATGAAAGTTGCCCAGGATCACAGAAGGGTCTAATCTGCATAGTTACCTCAGGAATTCAGTGATGCCGTGGCAGGTTATGTGGGGTTCTCTTCTCTCGAAGTCTACCAAGTCACTCGGGAGGAACTGTGATAGGAACTTTGGAGAACCCTGGGAAGGGAAGTAAGAGTGAAGTCTGCCCTCCTCTCCTTTGGGAAGGTGTTCCCAGGAAGTCAGAACATTTGTCCTGATATGGGAAATGTTGGCAGCCTGAGCTGGACCTCAGATCCCATGATGAGGAGCAGATGAGCCAGGGTTCTGGTGGGTTCTTCTGAGATTTCACCAACCCTTCTCTGTCTGGCCCATCTTGGAGATTAGTGGAGTTGCAAACATTTGCTGACAAAGGTCTGTCTAGTCAAAGCTATGGTTTTCCCAGTAGTCATGTACGAATGTGAGAGCTGGACCCTAAAGAAGGCTGAGCACCAAAAAATTGATGCTTTTGAATTATAGTGCTGGAAAAGACTTCAGAGTCCCTTTGACTGCAAGGAGATCAAATCTCTAAATCCTAAAGGAAATTAACCCTGAATATTCATTGGAAAGACTGATGATGATGCTGAAGCACTAATACTTTGGCCACCTGATGGGAAGAGCTGACTCATTGGAAAAAAAAAAAAAAAAAAACCTTGATACTGGGAAGGATTGAAGGCAAAAGGAAAAGGGAGCAACAGAGGATGAGATGGTTAGATAGCATCACTGACTCAATGGACATGAATCTGAGCAAACTCCCAGAGACAGTGGAGGCCAGAGAAGTCTGGAGCAAAGCAGTCCATAAGAGCTAGACACGATTCAGCAATTGAACAATAAACGTTCACTAATTGAACCAAGATGCAAGGGCCATTCCCCAGGGAGGGAAGACCTCCTTTCACTTGGGGAAGGAGATGCAGGCAACCTCAGTAGAAACAAATGGAGGAAGGCCCTGAGTGGAGAAAGGCAGAGAAGTGGGTGATGAGGGCACAGGCCAGGGCCTTGGTAAAGGAAGACTGAGGCCTGGAGACCATGACTCTTCCTTTACTACTTTCATTATTTTGAGCTGACACACAGAGGAAGTAGACACAGTAAGGCCCTGAGGAGCCCCCAGGCCACTAGTGGTAACACTGGTACATTTTGAGCCAAGGGGATTCTTGGTGTGGGCTTGAGTCAGCTCTCTCAGTCTGAAATGGGCTGAGAAATCAAGGTGACAGTTCTTTAACCAATTCCTTTAATAAGTCTGTAAACTGCGAAATACCAAGTGGGAAGAGCCCTTTAGGAAAGTCATCATAGCCTGAATTCCATGCCCAGGCTTTTATCTCTTGTTTTGTTGTTGTTGTGATTATTATCATCATTGCCTCCCTCAGGCTTTCTCTGAACAAGTGGCTCCACTACCTGAATTTTTAAAAACCCCAGTACAACTGATATATATTAAACAGTTATATCTTTTAACCAACACATATAATTAAACATACAAAACATTCCCTCACACCAGTTTGCCAAGACAGTTGCTGGGATGCAAATTACTGCCAGGCACATCCTCTATCTGTTTCCTACCCAAAGCTTATTCTGCTTGTGGTGACTGGTGCTGCCTTTTCTCTTTCCTCTTGCTTCCCACAGCCCTGATAGGGAACAGGGCATGGATAATTTTCCGATCATCTGCTGCTTTTGATTATCTGCACCATTGCTCCCCAACATTAGCATGTATAATCAAGCATTGACTTTATATGTGTCCATCATGCATCCTCAATGATGTCCAGAAAGGTCAGAGGGGCTGTGGGATCTGTTCAGTGCCTAGAATGGTGCTGAGCAGACTGAGAGTGCCCTGGATACACTAACTGGAAGCCAGAGTGGGTGCCAGATGGCAGCTCTTTGATTTGGCTCCTCTAGGGTGTATTTATCAAACATGAGTTTGAGCAAGCTCCGGGCGTTGGTGTAGGACAGGGAAGCCTGCCGTGCTGCAGTCCATGGGGCCACACAGTCAGACATGACTGAGCAACTGAACTGATACTGGGTGTTTTTAACCACAATTCAAATCCACTGGGATTTAGATACCATTTTGTAACCCACAGTCTTCTGATCTTGGTATGAAGAATGTGCTGGAACAGCCCTTGACTACAGTTCACATTAATATTAAAAGCTTCTAACAGTGGACAAAAGCAGAACTGAATGAAGGTTTTCTATCCCAGGCATTGGGATAAGTGTGTTAGTCAATTTTCCCTCTCGCCGGTGACAGTAATGTCTAATGGTCCCCCCACTAGCGTCATTCTTTTTATTTCTCTTTCTATCTGGAATGTTATTTTTTTAAATGTAAATACCTATCTAGGGCTATTTGCATTTAAAGAATATAACATTCCAGAAAGGAAGGTAGATAGGTAACATAGTATGTAGTTATTAGCCCCTAGGTGTAAATAAGCTTAAGTACCAAATTAAATTGAGATGTTTAAGATGGAAACTTAGCAAGAGATTAAATGTTTGTTCACGTATCTATGACCAAAGGACTACCTGAGATGGCAGAGGAGGGAAATGAACTTTCAGTGAGGAAGGTCCTTAGGGAGGAGTGTGGTCCCAGCTTTCACTAAACGGCTGTCAATACGTGAGGTGGGATGGGGGCCAGGAAGGTTGACAGGCTTCAACTTTAAAAGCAGGGAAAATCAAATGTAGTTTTCGTTACCATCTCAAGGGGAGCCATAACATTAGCCTGGAGAGCAATGCTGCAGAAACTTTGAAGGATTTCCTAAGATTTGTAACTTCATTGTATTTATTATCACTGTTAGTTTTTTCGGCTATGCTTTTTTTTCTTTTCCTACAGTTGTTAGAAATAAACAAAAGACCTTTATGGTTATCCTGGAGGTAAAAAAAAAAAGGAGAAGAGCTTGACAGACTAACTCCTACACTACTGCCACATCTTTGGGGTAAAAACCACATAGGTGATCCATGAAATGAAAAGAACAGAAAGGTGAGCAAAGGAAATGGACTTAAAAAGGACTCCGGGCTCAACAATAGAAGGGCCCATTTGGTGAGAGAAACTGAAGCTTGCTACATTTGCTGGAAGCTAGAGCAAAGCCATGTTGGGCAGCAGGTACTGAAGAGAACAGCAGGGAGAGTGTGGGCTGGGAGAAAGGACAGAAGCAGAGTTAGCCAGGAAATAACTCTGTCACCCCAGCCCCCATGCTGATCTGTCCAAGACTGGCTCCAACAAAGCTTGAAGGAGTCATGTTCCACGAGGGCCAGGGGCCTCAGAGCGGGAGAGAAAGCTCTTGATTTCACTTCCAGGCATCCATTTTCCTTCTTGATATGAATTTAGATCGCATTTCAGCCAGTGTTCTGCAGAAAAATAGTCTTGTGTTAAAAAGAAGGTTGGCTGAAGACACACTTGATATTTCCAGGGGCATTTCTGCCTATTCAGTCCAGGGTAGTCTTAGCTCCATCACTGCCTTGCCACTCTGCCTCATGCAATTGAAGTTGCTGGATTTAATCTATAAAGTTTTAACTGTGTGGCACCCCAACACTGCACATCCCCAGAAGGATGGAACCACATTCCTGGTACTGATTTGAATTTGAGAGGAATGGAGCTGAAGTATTTTTGATATCGGGTCATAGGGTGCTTTCCTGATGGCTCAGATGGTAAAGAATCTGCCTGCAATGCAGGAGACATAGGTTCAGTCCCTGGGTTGGGAAGATCCCTTGGAGAAGGGAATGGCTACCCTCTCCAATATTCTTGCCTGGAGAATTTCATGGACAGAGGAGCCTGGCGGGCTATAGTCCAAGGGGTTGTGGAGAGCCAGACATGACTGAGCAACTAACTTTCATATGACAGGATGCTATAGAGGGTATGGGGTAAAGAGGTAACTCTCATCCTTTTCTCCCTCATGGGTTCAAATCCCTGCTGTGCTGCAAATGCATATTTGTTCTTAGGCAGTGAAGTCAGAAGATTGGTATCCTCAGTTATTTGCTTCACTATAGGATTCACGATGATTTTCCTTTAAAATAAAACTTTTCCTGAACAGGGTGAAAATATTATTTGGTTACCTAAAATCAGATTAATGTGTAGCTGATTGGATGTACAGTTTTCATTGATCTGTCGGTTGGCATGAATGTTTTGTAGCAACTTCTGATAAATATAATCCCCTTCTGACCTGGGTTGGGTAGGTGTTTCATGCTTCCATGTTGAAACAGAGTGGTAACCAATTATAACTTTAAATATATATACTTGCCAAATCTTGCAGTCGACTTTGGGTTTTTATAAAAAATGATATTATTAGCAGAGGTTGTAAAAATAAATGAGAGTGCACTCAATGTCTTTCATAGAGTGACCTCCCTTTAAAACTGAATGATGCTACAACACTCCACTGTACTTTTTCCTGGAAGCATCTTCTGAAAGCAGCTTTTAGATGGCCTCCCCCGGTTGGATGGAGGCTAGATTTGGATCCAGTATAGACCCTGTGAAAAATATAGATGTTCATTTGCTCCGCCCCTTAGGAGAGAAACTGAGAAATTGAAACCTTATGAGATCTGCCTAAAAGGGTAGCAAACTAATTAAATGGAGAAGCAGAGTTATAGAATAAATCCAGCCTGGTACAAAGCAGGCTATGTGTAGGAGGGTGCGGGGGAGCCCAGCAGAGGGGTGGAGAGACAGTCAGGCCAATTTAACAGAGATGGCGCCATGGCAAATTTGATGAAGACACCCTCAGAAGTAATTGTCACTGTCGCTTTTGAACCCCTTGGAAAAATAACCTGAAGCACCAAGAGAAATGAATTTCCCCTTAAGTCACTGAGTGAAGAGCTCCTCAAAATGATTTTATTCCGCACAGAAGAGAGAGAATAGCAAAGAAAGAAGTGGTTTTACTTTCTTTCTGCTGGGAATTTTGAATAATGAGGTCCTCAGTCAGGAAGGGAGGGCTCCCAGGAGAGAAACTGGGGGCAGGGGCCGGACACAGTAGGAACTCAGATGGGCCAGTATCTGGAGGAATCTCTCTCTAATTTCCTGCATGAGTGAGAATACAGCACGGGGCCATCAATCATTGTCAAAACTACCTCAGAACACCACCCTTCTCTGTGATGCCTCTCACTTCCTCCTTCCTTGCCTCCTCCCCTTTGGAAAAACCAGGTGTGTAATGTATGACTAAAAATTTGACCTGCTCCTTGGATGCTAGGTAATTTTTGTCGTTGTGTGTTGTTTTCTTTAAACTAGTCCTGTGCCAAAGCTTGTCTGGGGATGACTACTTCTTTCTCTTGAGTTTTAACACCTAGAATTCTTTTAGACTCACCTGGCAAACATTTATTGAGCAAGAACTATTGCTGTATTAAAACTTGCTTGTAAATCCTTCTCCCCGAGGTCTCAGTGGTCACTTGCTGGAAATGCCACCCCTTCTTGGGGTTATCTGCATTTTCAAAGGGGCTTCCCCGGCAGCTCAGCTGGTAAAGAATATGCCTGCATTACAGGAAGACCCTGGTTCGATTCCTGGGTCAGGAAGTCATTTTCAAATACCTTGCAGATTTAGGTTGTAGGCAGGAAGTTGCATTCCAATCTGAGAGAAGAAAGATTGCTAGTGGTGATTTTTGTTGGGAGGACATTTGCAACCAGAATCTTGATAGTGGCAAGAATGGAAAGATAGGCATCTCCTTCCTTCAGAAAGGTGACCTCTGCCCACTCCCTTGGAGAGGAGTGAGGGAATAATGAGGCTGCATTGTGGTAGGAAAAGCACATTACTCATCTAAGACTGACTGACTGGGGTTTTTCTTTTGAAATCATGGCTTCATTAGTCCATCCTTGTCTGTCTCCTTGATCTTTTTTTCAGTTTCTGGCAGGTTAATCAGGAGGCTGTAGCTAAATCATGTATTGTCTGTAGGACCCTGGTGACCCACAGACACACCGCCGAGCATGAGAGCTGTTTGGTGACATGGGTTCCTTTCTGCTCAGGTTGCCGTATCACTGAGTCCCACAGCTGCTGGTTACCATGAACACTTCCTTGTGGCTCTGTTCTCAGAATGTCACAGTGACCAGCTTGCAGGTGACATCCTACTGGAGAGGCTGGCACAGATTTTCAACTGCTCTGTTGCTTGCACTGATTTTTCCCTTATTTACTGCTAAGGATAGAAAATGAATCTTCCTCTCTCCTCCTCCTTTCTTTTCCCAGGCATCAGGCTCCTTCTGAGTCACTCAGGTTCAGGAATCAACAAAGAAGCATCTCCTTAAAGGCTAATCCTAGGATTCCTAGGTTTCTTTGGACTCAGATTCTGCCAGGAGCAACCTGAGCCCTGTGGGTCTCGCTGACTCCTTTCTTATTCTGTCCCCCAACTCCTGTCACCCCCCACTCTCTCCTGACTTTCTAGTCCTTCATAGCACTCTGGGGACCACCAACCTCTGAATGGTCTCATGGTCCTCACCTGTCTTATTGCAGTTCGTCAGGAACAAGCTGATTTCATGTTGAAATAAATGAGTTTTGCAGGGGTGGCAAATCGCATTTGTCATCTGTCGCTGAAAATATGAGCTTGGGATGAAGCTGAGAAGAGCTGGTTTAGATTTGTGGGGTCTTGCGGAATGTATGTAATTTACTAGAAGAAACAGCTAACATAATGAGCTCTTCAAAAGTTCAGAGAAAACCCTCTGTCTGGAGCCACCTAGAAAGGGTGTTACTTCTGTTGCAGGGAGTGAAACATGAATGGAACAGAGGAGGCCGTGGGCAAGCAGAGAAACAGTTAATGTGCAAGTTACTTTGTGCAGTACTCATTCAGTCTAGCACCTGAAGATGATGGATACAGCTAACATTTACCTGGCATTTATTTCATCTCAGGGAATGTTTCAAGTATTATACACACTATGTTTCATTTAATCCTTGTAACTATGCTACAGTGAAATACCAGTATTATCTCATTTACAGAAATGAAGTTCTTTGTCAAAAATGATACAGCTGGTGAGTGTTAAACCAAACTTTGAACCCAGACAGACTGATTTAAGACATTCACTTTTAACCTATGCTAATTCCACTTAATGACCGTACTTCTTTCTCAGTACCCTTCATAACACTAGCATGTTGCTGTTGTTACGTCGGTGTTGTGTCTGACTCTTTGTGACCCCATAAACGGTAGCCTGCCAGGCTTCTATGTCTATGGGATTTGCCAGGCAAGAATACTGGAGTGGGTTGCCATTTCCTTCTCCATGGGACCTTCCTGACCCAGGGATCTAACCCACGTTTCCTGCATTGGCAGGTGACTTCTTTCTGCTGAGCTATGAGGGAAGCCCTTAATGGTAGCATACTATAAACTCAATGCGTATTTACTGAAAGGAAGTATTTGTTCAAGAAAAAAAAAAAACCTGTTAGATCTCATCAGAGGAGGGTGTGAAGAATGCAGGATGCTATCAGCAGTGACTTCATCTCCTCAGGATTATAGTCTCAAATGGGTGACGTGCTGGGTGTGGGATTTCACACAGCACTGTGGAAAGGATCAAGATGTCCCACCCCTGTCCCAAAGGTCCAGACCTCAGAGTTAGGACACAGCTTCTCCATTCTAGCCACCCCACACTCTTTACTTTTATTTCTTAGCCACACCTCCACACATTGGCTCTTGTCTGCATTGATTAGAATGTGCCCTTCTATTTGTCCACAGGACAACTCGATCATTCTTCAAAGATCACCACTCCTCAATCATTTTCTCTGACCATCCCTTTGTCCTCTTGATTAAGAAGTAGCTATCCTTTCACATTTCAATTTCTATAGCTGATTAGCTGACAAAGGTCCATATAGTCAAAGCTATGGTTTTTCTAGTAGTCATGCACAGATGTGAGAGCTGGACCATAAAGAAGGCAGAGCACTGAAGAATTGATGCTTTCAAGCTGTGGTGCTGGAGAAGACTCTTGAGAGTCCCTTGGACAGTAAGGAGATCAAACCAGTCAATCCTAAAGGAAAGCAACCATGAATATTCATTGGAAGGGCTAATGCTGAAGCTGAAGATTCAATACTTTGGCCACCTGATGCAAAGAGCCAGCTCATTGGGAAAGACCCTGATGCTGGAAAAATTGAGGGCAAGAGGGGAAGGGGGCAACAGAGGATGAGATAGTTGGATGGAATCTTCGACTCAATGGACGTGAGTCTAAGCAAACTCCAGGAGATAGTGAAAGACAGAGAAGCCTGGAGTGCTGCAGTTCATGGGGTTGAAAAGAGTGGGACACAGCCTAGTTATGGAACAATATCCTTTGACATTTCAGTTTCTATAGTTGTTTATAGCCAATGTTACCATTTCACAATGTAACTGTCGGTTTCCCATCTGTTTTCCCCACTCAACAATGAGCTCTTTGCAGGCAGAATCATGTTTTATTCACCCATGTATCCACAATACCAAGCACAGAGCCAGATGTGTAGTGGACACTCATTAATACATGTGGTCTACAATACAAACTTGATGTCCTGCTAGTTATATTTCTTTTGAAAGTTTCAAAAGCTTAGTAGTCCTGCCACGTGTTGAGGGCCAGAACCGTTGCAGGGCATGGGTTTACCTGTACCTCTTATCTTAGCTGGCCATTGGTTACTTCGTCCAAGGGATGGTCAACTTGATTTAAAGGTGCAGGATTAAGGAAGAATATGTCAGGAACTTGACTAAATGATTCTCTTAATATGTCAGCCCATTGAGCTGTCCTTTCATTTTTTAACTATTCCATCAGCCAAACAGCTTACTCAGCTTTTCAGAGACCTATTACTTGATCTGAAAACACTGACAACATTTTGGCTTCCAATCTGACTTTAAGCCTGTTACAGATAATGCGTTTTCTCTGGATTAGGTGAAGCATCTTGGTTATATTGGAGAAACATCAGTTATGTCTATGTCTTGGCTAGTATCAGCCAGAATTGGGAGCGTGCCAGCTCTCACATCATTGCTAACAGACTCCTTAATTAACCTGCTACATCTAACACACAATTCACTCTTGTTTTAGAAATGAGATGCAGAATATGCACTCTTTTTTTTCCCACTATGTCTTTTTAAAAATTTGTTCAAGTTTATTAGATAGTTAAATTCTCTTGGGCTGTGAGTTAAACCAATTCAGAAAAAGTGAGGATTTGAGAAATACCCAAATGCGTTTGTTTTCTTTTGACAAGACTTACTGTTTGCATGTTTGCTGCTGCTGCTAAGTCGCTTCAGTCGTGTCCGACCCTGTGCGACCCCACAGACGGCAGCCCACCAGGCTCCCCCGTCCCTGGGATTCTCCAGGCAAGAACACTGGAGTGGGTTGCCATTTCCTTCTCCAATGCATGAAAGTGAAAAGTGAAAGGGAAGTCGCTCAGTTGTGTCTGACTCTTAGCGACCCCATGGACTGCAGCCCACCAGGCTCCTCCATCCATGGGACTTTCCAGGCGAGAGCACTGGAGTGGGGTGCCACTGCCTTCTCCATGTTTACCCCTTGGTAATTGAGTTCTTCTTCCTAATATTTAAAGAAATAAACTCACTTAATCTAAAGTGTTTACCTTCCTGTAATGTCTCCATTTCCATAAACTATTATTTGTAATAGGAAAGGCTGGAGAAGCCTTTTATGGGAGTTTTCTTCTTATGGAGGTCTGTACAGGGAGAGTAGAGGCTCTGCCTTTTGTGTTTCTGGGGCTATGCATACACATACCTCCATTTGTCATGCCTGAAATAAACCTGCTACCTGTATTTTTTACTTCATGCTTTGCACATAGTGCCCCAAATTGCTACTCCTTGGGAGACTAAGCCAAGGACATTGTGTTCCATTTTCATGATGAAATGCAGATTTCCCATTGAACCTAATCAACCTTCATTTCAAAAGGTTGACAAGGTGGATACTTAAAGAGTTCAGTTGGGTAAATTTATGGTACTGAAAAGAGTCCATTCCAAGAATATTCTCTGTTTCCAAGGCTATAGAATTTTTATTTGATTGTGAATTAAATTACATTTTCATTCACTTCAAGTTCTTGCTTCTCAATTTTGTGTCCCTCAAAGGGAGACAAACTTGTCGACAGTCACATTGGTCTCTGTAATATTTTGGCCCAGATTGAAAAGATCTACAGTCCTTTTTCAATCTTTAATTTTACTTTTTGTTGAAGTCTAAGTGACTTACAATATTATATTAGTTTCAGGTGTGTAACATAATGATTTGATATTTTCATACATTACAAAATGGTCACCATGATAAGTCTAGTTACCATCTACTTACCATCTAGTGTACAAAATTATTATATTATTGACTATATTCCCTGTTCTGTACATAACATCCCCATGACTTGCCTATTTTATAACCAGAAGTTTGTCTCCTAATCTCCCTTTCCTATTTCACTCATCACCCACCCCCTCTTGCAAGCACTTGTTTGTTCCTGTATCTATGAGTCTGTTTCTGCTTCATTTATTTGTTCATTTGTTTTATAGTTTTCTAGACTGCATATTTAAGTGAAGTCATACAGTGTTTGTCTTTCTCTGCCTGACTTATTTCACATAGCACAATACCCTCTTGATCCATTCATATTGTCACAAATGGCAAGATTTCAATCTTGTTGGTGTCTGAGTAATTTTCCTATTTATATATATACACACGTCTTTTTATCCATTATTTATCAATAGACACCTTAGTTTCTTCCATCTTGGCTATTGTAAATAATGCTGCAGTGAACATAGAGGAATATATATCTTGGAAAAATCTACAGTCTTAAATCAAGGTTTCCAGCAGGTGATTTTTATACCAGTTGATAGAACTGAGATTTTTGGATGGGAGAGCATGGTATCTTTGTAGTCAGAAAGGGGAACTAGCATACTTTGAGTTACTAGCCATGTGCCAGGGACTGTGCTAGATTTTAACATATGAGAAATCATTTTTAGCAACTCCATGGGTAGCTGCTATTGTCACCATGACACAAATAAAGGTATCTGAACTCAGAAAGGCTTTTAAGCTCTTTGCCTAAAACACAAATACTAAATGGAAGAGTCAGTATTCAAACAGAGGCTTGTTTCTTTCCAAAGCAGTCACTTTTTCTTTATTCAACCAAACTCATCCTTGAAAATCCTTGATAGCATAGGCAGGCCAAAAGCACTTAGAATACCAAAAGGGCCAAACTTTTACCTACTTACCCTTGAATCCCTCTTAACACAGCATTTAAATAGCCATTACCAGCCAATTTGTGTTATTATGCAAGTTGAGAGCTATTTGCCATTACTTTCTCTAAAGTTATCTCCAAATTCTGAAAGTATGGACTTTACTCCTTGATCGTCATGATGAAAACCCTAAGCCAGTCTGCCAAAGCAGCAGCTCTAATGAAGGTGGGGATGCTAACACAGAATCGTAAAGTATGAAGTCCCAGTGACCTGGAGAATTAAGGTGGGTGTCAGCAGAAGGCACTGATGAAACAGACACGAGACACAGAACAAAATAGTCTTGTTTTTTAATTCAGCCAGTTCTGACTTCCTTCTGATATGAGGTTCATTAAACCTTCGAACTATCCCAGAAGTGTATAGCAACCAGATTTCTCTCCAGTTGAATTCAGTCTTTCAGGTTAAACATGGTGTATAATCCTGCGCTGAATCACGATCACACACTTCTTCTCACGTAGTTTGCCCATGCTCCCTCACACCACTGTGTTCAGTTCCTCACCCAGGATCCATTTTCTCTTTTCTAGCTCACGCCAGCGTCCCCTGGTGTGATCACATCACATCTCACTCTAGCAGCCTCAGGATCCTAGTCCTACAGCTTGTGCATCAGACCCTCATCAGCCTGGAAGGTTTGTCCAGGATTCAGGACATCCTACACTATGAGTGGTGTCTACAGCTTGAATCACAAGGTTGAACAGCACGGTTTATAGGTAACATGAGTAGTAAAAATACATGGTGCTTTTTTCCCTCCATACACACACACAAACTTTAGCATGCTTGACAGAGTACAGCTGTATAATGAGAAGGTTTATTTCCCACCTTTAATTCAGCTTGCTTCATAGCAGGGTAGTATTTTCAACAGTAAGGCCTCAGTTTTTCTGAAGTCTAGGACAGACTTGGTGATGTGAAGTTGAAGGTACAGCCCTGGAGCCAAAGAGGATAGCTTTGCATAATAAAGAGGAAAGATGGTTGAAGTTTGGGGTCCAGGCAAGATCCAGGAGTAAGTAATGGGCAAAAGGGCAGTTGTGCAATTATTGCAGCAAACCCCAGGATTGACATGGCTGAGAAGGGAATTTGAGGTATAGATAGATTCTAGTGGGAACATATAAGGTGTTTGTGGTGACAGGGAGCTCAGCTTGGTGCTCTGCGATGACCTAGAGGGGTGGAATGGGTGGAGTGGGAGGGAGGTTCAGGAGGTTCATATGTGTATATGTATGCATATGTGTATGTGTATGCTTATAGCTGATTCACATTGTTACAGAGCAGAAATGAATACGACATTGTAAAGCAATTACCCTCCAATTCAAGCACTGTTTATAATAGCCAGGACATGAAAGCAACCTAGATGTCCATCAGCAGATGAATGGATAAGAAAGCTGTGGTACATATACACAGTGGAGTATTACATTAAAAAGAATACATTTGAATCAGTTCTAATGAGGTGGATGAAACTGGAGCCGATTATACAGAGTGAAGTAAGCCAGAAAGAAAAACACCAATACAGTATACTAATGCATATATATGGAATTTAGAAAGATGGTAACAATAACCCTGTATGTGAGACAGCAAAAGGGACACAGATGTATAGAACAGTCTTTTGGACTCTGTGGAAGAGGGAGAGGGTGGGATGATTTCGGAGAATGGCATTGAAACATGTATAATATCATATAAGAAACGAATCGCCAGTCCAGGTTTGATGCATGATACTGGATGCTTGGGGCTGGTGCACTGAGATGACCCAGAGGGATGGAATGGGGAGGGAGGAGGGAGGGGGGTTCAGGATGGGGAACACGTGTATACCTGTGGCGGATTCATGTTGCTGTATGGCAAAACCAATACAATATTGTAAAGTAATTAGCCTCCAGGGAACACATGTACAAAAAAAAAAAAAGTAAATTACAGTAATGATGGCAATGATGACCCTGTATGCAGAACAGCAAAAAAGACACAGATGGGTATAGCGGACTTTTAGACTCAGAGGGAGAGGGAGAGGGTGTGATGATTTGGGAGAATGGCATTGAAACATGTATAATATCATGTAAGAATCGAAATGCCAGTCTATGTCTGATGCAGGATATGACACGCTTGGGGCTGACGCGCGGGGATGACCCAGAGAGATGTTGTGGGGAGGGGGGTGGGAGGGGGGCTCATGTTTGGGAACGCATGTACACCTGTGGTGGATTCATGTCAATCTATGCCAAAACCAATACAGAATTGTAAAGTAAAAATTAAAAATAAATAAATTAATTTAAAAAAAAAAGAAAATAATAAATAAATAAATAAATAAATTTATATTTAAAAAATAAACATTAAAAAAAAGAAGTTTCTGGTGAGATGTATGTAAAAGTCCAACTTTATGACTTGTGGGCTGCCAGCCCCTGTCTTAGGGTCATTGAACTCATTTGGAATTGGAAGAGGTTTCAAGTTCTACAACCAGGATAAAGCAAAAATAGAAGGAGCTGTAGGAAAGGCAGTGCAAGAGTGGGGGAGCTCACATGTTTTCAGAGAGAGACATTTTTGAGTTTGTGTGGGATTATTTGAGTTAAGGTATCTACACTATTAAGTATAGCCTTTCCCACCCTAATATTCCTTGTCTGAAGCATAGAGCACTGAAAATAATTTGAGGAACTCTTTTCTCAGTTTCCTCCAAGTTCGTATAGCTAGTATTACTCTAGATGCACTTAGAGGGGCTAAGTTAGTACATATTGGCTTGGCCAAAAAGTTTGTTCGGTTCCCCACACTCTCTTACAAGAAAACACCAAATGATCTTGGCCAACCCAATATACTTACTAAATACTTCAGAGCAAGAGCTGACCAACTACTACTGGAGGCCAGCCACTGCCTGATCTTGTAAATAAAATTTTATTGCAATGTGGCTACTCTTATTTGTTTATATATTACATATGGCAGCATTCATGCTATAATGGTAGAGTTGAGAAGCTGGAACAGAAAATCAAAGGTCCACTGTTTTGTATTCTTTCATGAGATGATCACTTAGGTGCTACCACAAGAGGAGACAGAGGAGAGGCCCAGGGAAACAAAGTGCATAAAGTCTTAGAAGCAGGAGGCACAACGCGCCCACATGGTCACATGACCAGGGTGGTCACGAAGCAGAAAACAGGAGTGAAGGGTCAGGTGTGACTGCTTAGGTCACTTGCCAACTTTACTATTAATAGGGTTTCTGTTGGGAAGGCAGAGCGGGTTAGAGTGAACAGTTTAGCATTAGTGAGTTTGCATAATTTCAGCAGGTTTTGGGCTATTGCTATGCTGTGCTGTGTGCTTAGTCACTCAGTCGTATCCAACTCTTTGTAACCCCATGGACTGCAGCCCGCCAGGCTCCTCTGTCCATGGGGATTCTCCAGGCAAGAATACTGGAACGGGTTGCCATGCCCTCCTCCAGGGGATCTTCCCAACCCAAAGACTGAACCCAGGTCTCCCACATTGTAGGTGGATTCTTTACCATCTGAGTCACCAGGGAAGCCCAAGAATACTGGAGTGGGTAGCCTATCCCTTCTCCAGGGAACCTTCCTGACTCAGGAGTCAAACTGGGGTCTCCTGCAGGTGGATTCTGAGGTGGTCTCTAATTATCTGACATCTGGTTCTGGAATAGTTAAGGCAGAGGTGTATTTCCTCCAGAGGTTCACAAAAGCCAGTTTCTGAAGGGTAGCATATATATGGAAGGTCTGCTCCTGGCTGGGCCCTTTACTTTTCCTAAGAACTGGCTAGTCCTGAGAGGGGCAGTCTCTCCCCAACCAGAAAGATTTTTTAAATGTTAAAACATCATAATATGGAGAAAATAAAAAATACCTACAGTGCACCCACAAACCTAAATTATGTTCTTTCTGAGCCTTTAATAAAGTGTGCCTGCTTTAGAGCTGTAGATCTTCATTGGGTCTTAATAGTTTTAGGGAGCTCTGGTTGTGAAAAGCTGACCTAGTACATCTAGTAACATCTTAAACAATCAGCTTAGAACTGAGCCTGGAGTGTGTCCTCATCAGGAGTGCCAAACTCTCAGATACACACTGCCAGGGAATAGGGATTAGCTATACAGATGATACTGGCTTCTGCCAATGACTATACCAGAGACTTAGTCATATCTGGAAGAATCTAGACCCAAAAGGGAAATTTCATAGTTGCAACTTTGCCAGGATGCCAGTCAGTTTATACCATGACCTATGAATTTAAACCCAGCTGGGGAAAAAAAAAAAAATTCCTTGAAGGAATCTATCATGGCAATGGATTTATCAAAGCTTAGGGGAAATTTGAATCTACATGTAGTCCCCTTTCTCACAAAAACAGAGTTCTTATGTAGAAATATGCAGTGGTGGCAGTCACAAACATCACTTTTATTTGAGATCTCTTTTTTTTTTTTACCCAGCCTGCATATATAAAACCTCTTACTTTGCCTTTCTTTATTGGAGTCCTTGTACCTGCCACCTGAGAGCCACATCTGGTGTGAGCTCTGTTTAAGGAGATTACCTCTTTGAGGATTTCTGTGCAGATATTTATCAGTCCTATGGCCTCAACATTGCTTTTCCCTGTGGCATTATATATCATAAGAAATCCATCGTTTAAGAAGATTTTGACCCTTGCCCTGATGTCCTCTTAGCCAGAGCATTACCCTGGGAAAATGCCTAAAAACAGAAGCTGCCGTTGACATTTCTGAAGTCTGCACCCCTGAGCACATCTGCCATGTAATTCTTATTTCCCCCTATATCTGTGTGTAAATGTTACAGGCTTTAAGTAACATTTCTTTCCCCCATAATTTTTTTTTCTGCAATCATGGGATAGGCCTGTAGTGCTTCATTTTCCTTGCTAGTTCTCCTGTGCCTTTTAGAAAGGCTCAGCTGAGGTTCTGACAGTTTAATCTCCTTCTGTAATTAGCTCCTTTCCTTCTCTACCACATGGAAGTTTGGCAGCATTTACTAGACCAAGTGCTCTCTTTTCTCTCTGCTTTTTGATTTCTGGCCCAGACAGGAATCATACTCAAATATTTAACCTTCAGTATAGCACAGGCACCGACCAATCAAAAGAGATGCTGCTGTAAATAAGGCCTATGGACGTGTTGTTACATACCTGTGCCTTCTAGCTGAATATCCATCCGGCCCCAGACATCGGCTTTTTAAAAATTTATGCTTGTGTATTTTTTTTTCTTATGGGAGCCCTTACTGTGAGACATGAAAAGTTGGTACATTCTAATCAATAACATCATCTATTGTTCAAACAAATCCTCTTTACCTTCTACCACAAAGTTGGTTAACCTTACCCAGGAAGTATTATTGCAACATATCAGCATCTAAGGCAGTCCAGGACTCACTTTTTTGTTGTTTTCCCCAAGTCCCTGTTAGGATGCTTTATTTGTTCCCTACATTCCATTGGAGGCCAAATTTCACACAATTCTGAGCATACTTCAGAAACTGTATGCCCACAGTGGGGTGCTGGAGCGGGCTCACATAGGCTCGCAAAAGTTAGTCGTGTACGTCTATTTCCCAACCCACGTTCAGTGATACTGAATTCCAAGTTTGAAATTGGCCATGGAGGCAGTATTCATATCACAGAAATTGGCAAATGCTACCAATAAGGTTAGGATTTTTTTCAGAGAGGGGATTGTTAAATATTAACCATCACAAAAGTTCATTCCCACCTACACTAACTGTGTTACCTTGAAACTCACCACAATATATGCTATGAGTATTTATGCTGGTCTTTTTAAAGTTATCTATTTTTCCGCCCTTGAAATCCTTTTCTATAGCTATCACAACTTTGTAGAGTGGTTCCTCGACTCCATTTAAGGACTACCTTCAGCTTTAAAATGAGCAGTTCCTGAATCCAAGCTCCTTTGAGGGAAAAATGACAGGTAAGACTGTGCTCTTATTCTCTTGTTCTGTGGGATTTCTATGGGTTGTAGCAATTCTTTTGAGTCTAGAATAAGTAAAACTTCTCCTCTCCTTTTCTAATCCAGGAATATCTTTTTCCCTGTCATATCTGCTGAATGGTCCCCAAGATTGTATTTTCACATTCAGATATGTCTAGGCAATCTTCTAAGATCTCCCAAGGAAAGCATTCCTTGTTTCTCCCAGAGCTCCAGTTATGATAATAAGATGATGCATATTTTTAAAGTAAATTCATCTTCTTTCCTGAACAAATTTCATTCCTTGAAACTCATCCAGACACAGGCCTTTCTAGTCTTTGAAACTCAAAAAACGCTGATTTTTTTCAGTTCCTTAATCCAAAAAGATACTGTATCTTTTATAAACTAAGAGTTTTCAGTCTTTTAAAAATGTCCATTAATAAAATCTACCCTCTGAGAACCTAATATACAGAGTGATGACTATAGTTAATAATACTTTATCATATACTTTCAAGTTGATAAGAGTAGATCTTAAGTGTTCTCACCACAAAAATGGTGATTATGTGTATGAGGAAGGTGATAACTAGTGCTTTATTGGTAATCATTTTGCAATATGTAAGTATAGCAAATCAAGACATTTTATAACTTAAATTTACACAGTGTTACATGTCAATTACATATCAATGAAACTAGAAAATAAAAATTTACAGTGGGTCTTTAAAACCTGATGCCATGGTCAAAACTTATGTATTTAATGATTAACAAATCTGAAGCCAACCTAATATCATGAAACATGGGATATCAATTGAAACCTATGAATGTGCTTTACAACCTAGAAAATTCACCCTCCCCACTTTTCATATTAGGTCCTGAATGCAATTCAAAATAACATAAAAGAGCTGACTTCTAAAATGTGCCTTTAGCTCTTTCCTCCTAGTCATCTTTCAAGTTTAAGGTCAAATACCACCTCTGTAAAGACTTCTCTGACTCTCCTGGCAGAGTCTTTCCTTGGTACTTTGTTCATTCTGTTTAATTATACTTGTATTGTGTAATAATTGCTTCATTAATTTCATTCTTCTACAGTGCTCAAACTACCGCACAATTGCACTCATCTCACATGCTAGTAAAGTATGCTCAAAATTCTCCAAGCCAGGCTTCAGCAATACATGAACCGTGGACTCCCTGATGTTCAAGCTGGTTTTAGAAAAGGCAGAGAAACAAGAGATCAAATTGCCAACATCTGCTGGATCATGGAAAAAGCAAGAGAGTTCCAGAAAAACATCAATTTCTGCTTTATTGACTATGCCAAAGCCTTTGACTGTGTGGATCACAATAAACTGTGGAAAATTCTGAAAGAGATGGGAATACCAGACCACCTAACCTGCCTCTTGAGAAATCTGTATGCAGGCCAGGAAGCAACAGTTAGAACTGGACATGGAACACCAGACTTGTTCCAAATAGGAAAAGGAGTACGTCAAAGCTGTATATTGTCACCCTGCTTATTTAACTTCTATGCAGAGTACCTCATGAGAAACGCTGGACTGGAAGAAGCACAAGCTGGAATCAAGATTGCCAGGAGAAATATCAATAACCTCAGATATGCAGATGACACCACCCTTATGGCAGAAAGTGAAGAGGAACTAAAAAACCTCTTGATTTGAAAGAGGAGAGTGAAAAAGTTGGCTTAAAGCTCAACATTCAGAAAATGAAGATCATGGCATCTGGTCCCATCACTTCATGGGAAATAGATGGGGAAACAGTGGAAACAGTGTCAGACTTTATTTTGGGGGGCTCCAAAATCATTGCAGATGGTGACTGCAGCCATGAAATTAAAAGATGCTTCCTCCTTGCAAGAAAAGTTATGACCAACCTAGATAGTATATTCAAAAGCAGAGACATTACTTTGCTGACTAAGGCCCGTCTAGTCAAGGCTATTGTTTTTCCTGTGGTCATGTATGGATGTGAGAGTTGGGCTGTGAAGAAGGTTGAGCGCCGAAGAATTGATGCTTTTGAACTGTGGTGTTGGAGAAGACTCTTGAGAGTCCCTTGCACTGCAAAGAGATCCAACCAGTCCATTCTGAAGGAGATCAACCCTGGGATTTCTTTGGAAGGAATGATGCTAAAGCTGAAACTCCAGTACTTTGGCCACCTCATGAGAAGAGTTGACTCATTGGAAAAGACTGTGATGCTGGGAGGGATTGGGGGCAGGAAGAGAAGGGGATGACAGAGGATGAGATGGCTGGATGGCATCACGGACTCGACGGTTGTGAGTCTGAGTGAACTCCGGGAGATGGTGATGAACAGGGAGGCCTGGCGTGCTGCGATTCATGGGGTCGCAAAGAGTCAGACACGACTGAGCGACTGAACTGAACTGAACTGAACTGAACAGTACTCTTAGACCAAGTAATCTTAGACCAAGGTACCTTTTATTCTTCTTTATATTCCCAGGACTTATGACAATGCCTATTGTATAGATGGAACTTCCTAATGTTTGATTGATGAATCATAGAATGCAAATGTCTTTCTAGGATTTATAAAGTTTACATAAATAATTAAGAAGTGTGATAGAAAACTAAAGTCAGTGGCTGCAGTGTTCCCTTTGAAAACTATTGTTCCTTTGGTCTGATCTGGAGTAGAGCAAACTAAAGGTAGTGATGCTACCATTGAGATGAATCCTTTAGTTTTCTTGTCCTTCTCTAATGGGTCAAAAATCTACTTTGAGTTTTACAAGCCTGGTTATGGTACTAGGTAGATGCAGAATCGCATCTTGCTTTGATGATCCAATGACTTAGTATACTCATTCTTTTATACTTTAATGAAATGAGCCCAGAACTTGAAGTCAGAAAGGTTGGATTTCCACTTTTGGCGGTGCCAATTAACATCTCTGTGTCCCGAGGCATGTCATTTAATCTTGGTGAGCTTCTGCTTCCTTATTCATAAAAATGGCCTTAATAATACCTATATTTAAGGGTTGATTTAAGGGTCATGTTTGAGACCTTGCAGACAAGAATTCTCTAGAAATCAGTGTTTTTCTATATGAGAGATTTCAGCTAGAGTCAGCTAGAGTTAACTGTGGACTTGGATCCTGAACAATAGAGAAACTCTGTATAATTATGAACCATTGCCATTTCTCCTCTGACATTTCAGGATATTCATCTTTCTCATCATAAAAAGAGCTAGCCTGAAAATGGCCATGCTTCATGGCTCATCCTGAAGTGAGGTTTTTTTTTCCTTTTGAAAGTTTGAACTGTTACAATTTCACCAGTTTCTCTGCCACCAAGTCAGACCACACAGGCTTTTTCTTCCCTTCAAGTCTCCCTCTCAAAGAAAATACTTCAATCTCTTTCTTGTGATTGTGTAGCTCAGAAAATGTCTAAAGCTATAAGCTTCAAACTTGGCAGAGTTATCGTCTTTGCCAAGAAAGAAAAATCAAGGAAAATCTGAAGGATAAACCTTTCACTGACTTTTTTTAGGTTAGGTAAATTTGAAAAATAATAGTTATTATTTACATGTTTTCTTTCTCCTTGATAATAACATTGTGTGTTGCCTAAGGAGATTTCAATATCACCATCCTATTGACACATATAGGATGGAGACACATTCCTATTATAATCAGGGATCATGTGTAAAGCTTGTTATTGTCCTGCGAACAATGAATGTTTTCTGTCTTCTTTTAGAGTAATTTGTACCCAGGTATTATATTGAAGTCAATTATAACAAGTAGAAGAGGTGATTATTTTTAAGGTACATCCCTACCCTAGAGGGAGGGTACTCCCCTACTTTTAAGCACAAATGAAATTTTAACTTCAGATCTTCCTTTACCTAAATAGCTATACTTATGCGAAAAGACAAAAGGTGATTATTACCTAAGGACTGCTCTGAATGAATAGAGAATCTGAAAAGAGTCTTTGAAGGGAGTTGGAGGAGGTTGTATATATAGACTGTGTAAGCAAAGTTAGCAAAAAAAAAAAAAAAAAAAAAAAGAGAGAGAGAGAGAAAGAGAGACTCAGAAGATAGAACAAAGAAGATGAAGCAATTGCCTTTTAATTGATCTATTTTATATATGAAGGAAGGAATATACTTAACTGCAATTCACTTATAAAGAGTTAACACACCAAAGGATACTCTAAAAAATATAAGAAAGAAAGGAATAGTAAGAGTCTGGGTCAAGAGTATGGGATATGCAAAGCAACATGTGGATATGAAATGAAGAGCAGAAAGATGCCCAGAGGATTTACATCTTAGCCTGTGCTCAAGTGACAAACATGTGAGCCTGCATGACAGGCTTGGCTGGCTGAAGTTTGCTTAGGCATATTTGTAGTCAGCTGCTAGGTCTCCATGTGCTAAACGCATAAAAGATAGCGCTCCAGGTAGTGTGCTAACCTTCAATTTACTCTTTTCCTAGATCTCCTCAACAGAAATGATTCACAATTTGTATTCCCTGGTGTGGCTTAGACAGTAAAAAGTCTACCTGCAGTGCAAGAGACCCAGGTTTGATCCCTGTGTTGGGACGATCCCCTGGAGAAGGGAATGGCAACCCACTGGAGAATCCCATGGAGAGAGGAGCCTGGCAAGTTACAGCATGGGGTCACAAAGAGTCTGACACAACTGAGTGAGTTTACTTCACTTCACAGAGAGAAAAAAGTAAGAGAAAGATGTTTTTAAAATATTGTTGTAAAAGATACAACTTATAACTTATAGAATTCTAGAATTTTATGAATGGTGAACTCATAGATGAAAAGGAGTGTTAGGCATTTCAGCTGCAGGAAACAGTTACCTTAGTAATGGAAGTTTCTAGAAAGAGCATATGAGAAAATAGAGAAGAGAGTATTCTCACAGGAATCTAAGAACATCCATTACCCGAGATCCCAGATACTCCTGAGCACAAGTGTTATATCTGTTGTCTCTGTGGGAGCAAGAATTTATAGATCTATACTCTGATACATTAACAAGGCTCTGTTATTCTCTGTTTATACTTCTCATTGTGTCCTTTATAATTTCTCTTCCCACTATTTGGAGATCCAAAGTCACGAGGACCATAGATTCTACAATTAAAATACCTGGTTTCAAACATCAACTCTATAACTTACTAACCGTGCAAGTCATTTAACCTCAATCTCCTCATCTGTAAATGGGAATAATAATGGTAGTTTCCTCACTGGTTGTTTTGTATACTTAATAAGTTCATATACTTACAGCCCTTAATGCTAAAATATTCTATCAGTTTCCCATACTCTTAATCTGGAGAAAGATATTGAATGTCTTGGAAAATTATATTACTGCGTAGAGTTTTTCTTTTTTCTTTCTCTCCTTTTTCCTTCATTAAAAAAAAAAAAAGAGTTGATTTACAACGTTGTGCTAGCTTCAGGTGTACAACAAAGTGAATCTGTTATACATATACATATATCTACTTTTTTAAGATTCTTTTCCCATATAAGTCATTATAGAATATTGAGTAGTTTTTCCCTGTGCTACACTGTAGATGCTTTTTATCTATTTTTGAAATTTTTATTTTATATTGTCACATAGTTGATTAACAATGTTATGTTGGTTTCAGGTGTGCAGCAAGTTACATGCTTTATATATGCATACATACATATGTATATATGGATATGCGTATATTACACATATCTCTTTTTCAGATCCTTTTCTCATTTAGGCTATTACAGAATATTTAGTAGAGTTCCCTGTGCTATACAGTAAATCCTTGTTGATTATTTATTTTAGATACAGCAGTGTGTACATGTCAATCTCAAACTCTCTATTCCTCCCCCCTACCCGGCCCCTCTGTGAAGCTTTTCTTTTCTTCCTTTCTTTATTTATTTTTAATTTTTATTTTTACTTGGAGCTTTTCTTATGAAAGTTTTGGATGATTGGTGACCATTGTACATAGACTGACCACATTTGGGTCAGATGTCTATGTGGTTCAATCAGTGGCCAATCCTTATTTATAAAACACGCCAGGGCAATTCCCCTCAGGAAAAGAATTGTGGTGTAGATAGTTTTCCTTAGAAGGGATGGAGAGTGTGGAAGCTCCATGACTGACAAGCCCATTTTAAGAGGGATTAGTGTAAAGAGAATGCCTTACCTAATTAACTGAATCCATCCATCATGCTGCTATTAAAATCTCTGACCCTTCTTTCTTTCTCATTTAACTCCTGTAATTACTTCAATTAGGCATTTCTTCAATTATTATAATTACATATTTTATTGAAGACATTCTCAGATGGTATGATGTTGGCAAAATGATCTCTAAGGTTCCTTCCTGTCTTGATATTCAGTTAGAATGTCTTTACAATGATGCCTGTTAGTTTTGGGGGCAAGGACCCTGTCTTCTTGTTTGCTGCCATATTCCCAGCATTAGAGTAGTGACTGACATGTGGTAAGTGCTCAATAAATATAAGTGGAATGAATGAATAGAAAGGAGACTTAGTAGAGAAAAATGGTCAAACTCGGTGACTGGACATATGTTTCATCAGTCTTCCCTCCATGTTTAATGTCTAATATCCTATTATAAGATAGAAAATTATCCATCACTCATATTTTACTGGCATATTTTTCTTATTAGACTAAAATAAACCTCTGGAGGTCAGTGAAATGAGCTAGCCAAGCTTTAAACAGGAATAGGGGATGGAGATGTACTTACCTAGAGTTGAACTTGTGTGATGCTGATAACTAGAAAAGCCTCCACCAAAGTTGCTCTGCAGTTGCCATGGATACTATTTTGGGTGCTCTGAGGTGTCATTACATAGTGGAAAGAGTCATGTAGAGCTGGGCTCAAATCCCAGACCTGTTCTTCACTGGCTCTATGTCCTTGAACAAGTTATTCAAACTCTCTGGAGCATCAGTTTTCTTACTTTTAAAATGCATAGATAGAAGAGTTGGATTGAAGATGATAATAATGATAGTTACCATCATTTTCCATTAAGCAACACAAACCCACCTCAATTACTTTATGAAGTAAGTATTATTATTCTTATTAACAGAAGAGATAACCAAGGTGCAAAGAGGCAAACTAATTTGTTAAGATCATAGAGCTAACAACAACTGGAGCTAAAATGGAAACCCAGATTTGGCCTGAAGCTCACACCTTGAGTAGAGCTCTTTTATATAAAGTGCCTGGCATGTAACAAGCATTTGCTAAGTGGAAATGTTAAGATTACTTTCCAATACATGCTGCCCTCGGGACTTTCTCATCTTCACTATTTCTCTCCTTTTAAGAGAGCTTTTTAAATCCCCTCTTCCCCTTTCTGCCCCACCTTATTTCCTTACACAAACTCATGAACTTCAAAGACCTTGTAAATGAAGTGAGAAAACAATCAATACAACTGGCTCCTTTCTAGTCAATGTCAGAGAAAGAAAGTCCATTTCCTTAGTGTAGGATCATCCAGGGGTTAATCTGTATCTTATAGTGCTGTGCTCAGACCCCCAGCATCTGGGTAAAAATGGGTCAGGTAATCTTCTCTACCGAAGTAAACACCAAGAAGTGGGTGTTAGAAGCTTTCTCCCAATCTGCGTTGCTTTTTTTCTAGTGTTCTGAGCACCAGCCATGAGAGATTCTTTATAAAACCAAATTTGATTCTGTCCTCTGGATCAAAGAAATGATTACACCCTGGAGGGCTAAAACTATTATACAAGAAGAAAGGGAAGAAGAAGGTAAATGCTGAGATAGGGAATAATTACTGCCAAAGGTGAAGGAGATTGACTGGGAGTATGATATCTGTATAATTGAGGCAGAGCGAATATAAAAATCTGTGCTTGCTCATAGCATGCGCATTCAGAGGTCCTTGGCGGCCTGTATGTACAGCAGGTGGGGTGCATAAATGTCTGCTTCTCTTGGATCTTTGCTTTTATAATCTGCTTTTACAAGGCCTATTTAAGGAATCTACTTTATTGCTGGCAGGGGAGTGGAGCACAATAAAGCTATCTTTAAAAAATAATTCCAGTTATCTTAAATTTCTTATGGCATTCTATGAGTTTTAAATCCACAGAGGAAGGTGATGTGCAACTCTCTCTTGACCTTAAAAATAATTTCTGATAATGGTTGAATTTCCCAATGTAAGCTCAGATGGTGGGGTGACTGGGATGGAAAATCAGAGAACCACATAGATGTGAACTACATATGTAGTTTCCTGCTTCTGTGGGTTCTATTCTTTCCTGGAAGCTGGAGTTTTTTCTGGCTTTTCTAGAAACCTATTTCAAGTTATACTGGATTTTGGAGAGACTTGCATCCCCTCCAACAAACTGTTGTTGTTATTGTTTAGTCGCTAAGTTGTGTCTGACTTTTTGTGACCCCATGAACTGCAGCATGTCAGGCTTCCCTGTCCTTCATCATCTCCCAAAGTTTGCTCAAACTCATGTCCATTGAGTCAGTGATGCCATCCAGCCATCTCATCCTCTGTCGTCCCCTTCTCCTTTTGCCCTCAATCTTTCCCAGCATCAGGGTCCTTTCCAAGGAGTCAGCTCTTTGCATCAAGTGGCCAAAGTATTGGAGCTTCAGCTTTAGCATCAGTCCTTCCAGTGAGTATTCAGGACTGATTTCCTTTAGGATTGACTGGCTGGATCTCCTTGCAGTCCAGGGGACTCTCAAGAGTCTTCTTCAACACCACAGTTCAAAAGCATCAATTCTTCGGTGCTCAGCCTTCTTTATGTCCAACTCTCACATCCATACACAACTACTGGAAAAACCATAGTTTTGACTATTCAGACCTTTGTTGCCAAAGTGATGTCTCTGCTTTTTAATATGCTGTCTAGGTTTGTCACAGCTTTTCTTTCAAGGAACAAGCTGTATTGGACAAATAAACAAGGAGCATGGAAGAGTTGTAGCTGAGGAAATTCTAAGATCTTTACTTCCTCATTGACCTTCATTTTCTCGATTGCTAGTTTTATTTCTGTGATAAGATTCAAGCTCAATTTGGATGTGATATGGTTTGTTAGAGAGAATGTGTTGCTCTGCTTGAAGTTTAGAGCTTATACTGGTCCTTCCTGACCCTCTTTCTTTCTCTTTCTCCTCTTCTCCTTTCTCTTTGTGGTCATGTTTCTCCTCCTGCTTTCTCCTTTTTCCTCCCCTTTTTTCAATGTCCCCACCTGTATTTTATTTTTTGTCCATTCTATTTCCTCCCCTTCAACTTTTATTTTACTTTGTTTTCCTTCTTCCATATTTCAAACTTATCTCTTCTTTAGTTTTGTCCTGAATAGTCCCTCTTTACAATAGTTTCTTTTTCTCCAAAATAAGGCTACTTAGGTATCATCTTTTCAAAAGAACATGCATCTTTAATGGTCATCAAACCCCCAGGGGACAGAAGGAGAGGTGAAAAGCTCTGTTCCTCAACATTCAGATGGGCTGATAGAGGGTTGAGAAGTGGAGTTAGAGCATGAAGACTTAGCTGGAGCACCGAACCATTAGCTCAGGATGCACACTGCCTACTTATCTCTGGATAACTCTCTTGGTCCCATTCAATAGGAGACCATTTTGTCAACCATCTGACCATTTATACCAGAGTTTTGAACTTATATATCTGTTGATTTCTGTTCCCACTGCCCAACAAATCTGTAATTATTTTCTTTTGAAGAAAAATGTTAATACGGTTAAAAGCCTCCCATAGGTGCTTACTCACTCACCATGCTTAGTAATATAATGGGAGTATGGCAGAGATAACACTGCAAATCATTATTAATGAGGACTCTGACTCTGAGACAAGTAGAAACTCAGTGTGAGAGCTGGACAAAGTATATGTGTATCAGTCATCAGAAGAAGAAGGGAGCATGGGGTACAGACCTTGTGAAAAGTGTTGTGAAATGTACTGCAGCCAGAATCAGTAAAGAGGCAAGAGCAAAGCCAGTGTGAGTGGTAAAGGACCAACAAACAGATGGGTGAAGCAGGAAGAGGGAGTTTGGGGGTAAAAGGGCTAAGCTGAAGGCTGTGATACTTAGATACTGCCCAGTCCTTCAAAGAAACATAGTCAACCCTTGAACAATAAGAGTCTGAGTCTTGGGAGCCTTGTGGGTCCAGTTACATACACATGGATAAATACTACAATACTACACAATCTGAGGTTGGTTGAATCTGCAGATGCAGAACCACAAATGTGGGGGAACCATATATATAATGGAAACTGAATATGGAAGGATAACCATAATTAAAGACAGATTTTTCAACTGGGCTGAAAGTCAGTGCCTCTGAGACTCACATTATTCAAGGATCAGCAGTCATTGCCCCAGTTTCAGGGAGCACTGTGGGCAGACAGCCTTCAGTTCTCAGTCCATTTATGGATTTGATCAGCTACAGAGAGCACCTTGTGTGAAATGACATACATCTAATTACTGATAGAAGTGGGAGGAAAAATATTTAGCCAGTGCAGAACAACTCCATTGACATATTTTAGCCCCAGGGCTCCCCATGGGACTGGAGAATTCCATGGACAAGGCTGAATTGCAGCTCAACTTCTCCTTCTACTCAATCTTCTTTCCTTTCCCTCCCACAGTTGCTTCCCTAATGAGAATCCTCCACAATAACACTCATGTTAGTCAGTTTCCCAGAAAACTCAACCAGTGAAGTCAGTGCCAGGGTAGTCCAAGAAAGCAGGGATTAAGATGGGATTTGGGGACTGAATGATTGACTACCCACATGGCAATGAGTCCTCCATCACTAGCAGAGCAAAGAGAACCCCTGGCACAAGGAGAAAGTTCAGTTATTAAGACTTTTACCAGGGTTGGATGGCACACCAGTGAAGGAAATTCTATGCTTCAAATGTGAGAAATATGGGGAAAAAATCTTAATTCGAAGAACAATGGAACTGAGTGGCTAGTGCTAAGCTTGATTTATATAGTGAGTTGCTGCTGCTGCTGGCTAAGTCACTTCAGTCGTGTCCGACTCTGTATGACCGCATAGACAGCAGCCCACCAGGCTCCCCTGTCCCTGGGATTCTCCAGGCAAGAACACTGGAGTGGGTTGCCATTTCCTTCTCCAATGCATGAAAGAGAAAAGTGAAAGGGAAATCGCTCAGTCATGTCTGACTCTTAGCAACCCCATGGACTGCAGCCTACCAGGCTCCTCCATCCGTGGGATTTTCCAGGCAAGAGTACTGGAGTGGGGTGCCATTGCATGTAGTGAGTTAGGATATAGCAAACCAGGGCCCATAGGTGAAATTCTGCCCACTGCTTATTTTTATAAATAAAGTTTGATTGGAGTAAAGCCCTCTTTATCATTTACATATTGTTTATAGCTATTTTTGCACTACAAAGGCAAGTTGAATAGTTGTGATAGAGACTTTATGGTTTCAAAGCTTAAAGTGTTCATTATATAGCCCTGTAAAGAAAAAGTTTGCTGATCTCTGCTTCAAAAAATGGAGAAGGCAATGGCAACCCACTCCATAGATGGCTGCCGTCTATGGAGTCGCACAGAGTCAGACATGACTGAACTGACTTAGCAGGAGCAGCAGCAGCATAAGAAAAAAGAGAAAGAGTTAGAATGATTAACAAGCAATTTCAGAACCAGATGTGAGAACCAGAAAGCCTTTTGATAGACTACTCTCATTTCATGTAGTTGGAGAGCAGATAAAGCTATGGAGCTAAACCAAGACTTCTTCAGTGGAGTGACTGAACTTAAAAGAAGGTTAAACTCCCAACCAAGGAAGGTCTGTTATGCTAAGGTCAGGACTCTGGTTAGGAAAGAAGGGAACACTGACACATAGGATAGAAACATATAGATTTATGCCCCTAATAATATTAAATTCTAGATAATCCAGAATCTTTTGAGCCTGTAGAGGTGGCCCACCCATCCCTATTAATAGATAACATACTCCCTTTCTTGCTTGAAGAAAATGGAGCTGGCTGTCCCCTGAGAAACATATGCTGTCCTCAGGATCTGTCCCATCTTCCTTTTTGGTCAGTAGACTTTGTAACTGGCAGCCAGAAGTGTACAGAGCCTGCAAAGGAAGAAAAGAAACTATACTTTAAAAGAGATGCAGGACTTAGAATGTACTGCCAGGAACTGGGAGAGTATATGTGAGACTGGATTCTGAGGATGCTTGATCAAGGGCACTAAATATATGGCTGGATAAGGGAGATTTTATTGCATTAGGACCATTCCTCTGAGATGCAGGATTTAAAACTATGTCAAGAACCCTAGTAGTATGGCAGACTTGCTACAAAGCCCAGAAGCATGAAAAATCAATAGCCTATGCTGAGTGAGGCTGAAATGCCAGAATTTTCGTGGAAGAGGAATGAGAAAATTATTAAAAGACCCAGGAAAGTGGGCATGCTGAAATGGATATACTGTGTAAAGCCACATCACCTACCAGCTGATTATGTTCCTTGGGAAGACCCAGAATATGTACAATTCACCAAAGTCTCAAGGAAAGCTGTGATGAGAAGGTCACCAGCATCAAGAATTTCAGTGATACCTCTCACGTATATAGGTCATGGATAATGACAGAAGAACCTGTCAGAGGACAAAACTCATTAATTGCAAAGGGATGATTGGATCCCTAAAACAAACGAGGACAGGTGGCTGTGTTTAACAGTCAGAAGCCAGGTGGATGTAATTTTTATAAAGATCAGCAAAGTTGAAATAGCAGCCAAGAAGACGGGACCTGAATGAATTGTTAACAGACTCTGGCACCCAATAGATGTGGGTGAATAGATGTGCACCAAACAAAATTATGATTCATCTTGTACCCTCAGAGGATAAGGCAGAGGATAAGATGGTTGGATGGCATTCTTGACTCAGTGGACATGAGTTTGAGCAAACTCCAGGAGATGGTGAAGGACAGGGAAGCCTGGCATGCTGCCGTCCATATGGTCACAAAGAGCTGGACATGACTGAGTGACTCAACAACAGCCGTCAGAGGAAATCAAGAGGCTGAGGGCAGTCACCCAAATAAAAAGTCATGATTCTTTGCCCGTTTTCTGGATCTGAGCCAGTTTTTGGATCCTGAATTTGTTGATTGAAGAGGAAATAGGACTTCCTGAATGAAAGACTGCAATACCATAGCAAGTTATACAGTAAGGTCACTCCAAGTTTCCCCAAAGCAATATATAGCAATTTACTCAGGGACCTGTGAAGAAAATAATACTCAACTAATTTTAAGACTGTTGGATACCATGCTGAAGTTAACACTGACACGTGCAAACATAACATATTGTTGTGGTCCCTCTATTACGACAGAGACTATGGGGTCCAGGTGAAATATTGACTTTGACACAGATCTAGCTTGTTGTGTGTTCCTTGAGTTTGTGAATCATCCAATAGCTATCTCCCCAGTCTCCAAAAGGATAATTGCTAATTGAGGCAACCTCCACATTGGGTCCTTGGCTAATTGAGTAAGAGCTTTCTATGGTAATAGAGGTCCTAGTGCAAGTGCCTAAACTTCCGTACCCGTGCACAAGACATTAACTTTTAAAAAGTATTGTGTTCCAGCTGTGGGAAGAACAGAAGTTAATGCTACCATTAAGAACCTAAAGGAAATGAGTGGTGGTCTCAGTTATGTCTCCATGTAAGTCCCCATATGACACTTATAGCAAAACCAGACTGATCCTACCATCAATCAATCAATAGTTCTTATTGCACCTGCATGCCAAATGAGGTATCTCTTGCTAAGAAAGGTTAAAATGGCCTAGATACATGAATATAACATGGAGTTAGCCAATGTTTGGTTTCCTATCCCTGTTGGAAGAACAGATCAGAAACAGTTTATATTTCTGCAGACTAGACAATAGTACATTTGCGTTTTATCCTCAGGGGCTATGTTAATTCTTCTATCTTCTGATGTCGGTAAAATTTGCAAGAGTCAAGTGATCAGGAGTTTTCTTGGATATTCTCTCAAAAATAAATGCAAATGATGGCATCTTGCTCTTCCCATCACAAAGAAGGATGCATAGGCCTTTTGAGGCCCTAATGAATGGAAGTCACTCAATCCTGTCCAACTCTTTGTGACCCCATGGATTGTAGCCTGCCAGGCTCCTTTGTCCATGGAATTCTCCAGGCCAGAATACTGGAGTGGGTAGCCATTCCTTCTCTAGGGGGTCTTCCCAACCCAGGGATTGAACCCAGGTCTCCTGCATTGCAGGTGGATTCTTTACTGTCTGAGCCACCAGGGAAGCTTAAGAATACCGGAGTGAGTAGCCTATCCTGTCTCCAGTGGATCTTCCCAACCCAGGAATTGAACCAGGTTCTCCTGCATTGCAGGCAGATTCTTTACCAGCTGAGCTACAGGGAAGCCCTGGAAGTAGTATATTTTACATCTAAGAACACTGCTTCATCTATTATACAAAAAATTTTGTATAATAAATAAAACCCCAGCTTTGAATCGGGCCCAGGGCAGGAAAGGAGTCTTCAGAAGATCTGGTCTTTGAGCCAGGTAGCTTGCCACTTGGGTCATTCAGTATGGCAGACTTTACGGTATTAGAGATCAGTGATGAGAAAAGATACCATATGGAGTTTGTGGCAACATCCAATAAAAGAATCAAAAGGCACCTTGGGGTCTGGAGCTGGGTCCATGCTATCTTCAGTAAAGAGTTCTGTGCTGTTTAGTTGCTAAGTTATGTCCAACTCCTTTGTGACCCATGCATTGTAGCCCACCAGGCTCCTCTGTCCATAGGATTTCCCAGGCAAGAATACTGAAGTGCATTGCAATTTCCTTCTCCAGGTGATCTTCCCAACCCAGGGACTGAACCTATCTCTCCTCCATTGGCAGGCAGATTCTTTACTGCTGAGCCACCAGGGAAACCATACTGTTTCCACAAAACAACTTCTGATGTGTCGTTGGGCCCTGATAGAGACAGAATAGAGATAGAGCATGGAACATCAAATGATCATTCAGTTAGAACTGCCATTAGGATTCGAGTGTGGTCAGGCCTACCAAATCATAGGATTACAATTTATTGTAAAATGTACCTGTACATTGTCCATTTTGGATCAAGTACAGGAAGGACAGAGCCTGAGCAGGTAGTGTGAACAAGTAGCCTAGATTCCATGTCATTAACCACTGTTACAAGAGTGTCCTTCCATAAGTCCATATCAGTAACCTACGTATCATCTTACAACTAGTTCATGGGAGAGGAAAATAACTTAGCTTGACTTAAGGATGGATCACCTTTTTATGTGGAGGCATGCTGAAAATGTTAGGCCGCTGCAAAGCATGATGTCTTGGGAGTGAACATGCAAAACAGTGGCAAGGAAAGTCTGCCCTAAAAGCTTGTGCACTGTTGTGGGAATGTAAACTGGTACAGTCATTATGCAAAATACTGTAGTTGCTCCTCAAAAAATTAAAAATAGAACTACCATATGATCCAGCAATCCTACTTCTGGATATCTATCAGAAGAAGATGAAAACAAATAATTTAAAAAAATACACATCCCTGTATTTATTGCAGTATTATTTACAATAGCCAAGACATAGAAGCAACCTGTGTCCACTGATAGCTAAATAAATAAAGAAGATACGGTGATCTTTTGCCCCAAAGGGAAAACACTTTCATCATTGAACTATAAGTTATGGCTACTACCTGGGAACTTGGAATTCTTTGAGTCCAGCTACCAGCAGGCATGAAGAGGTATAATCTTGGCAAGAGTAACTGACTCTGCTCAAAAAGAAAGTTTGTGCCTGTTACAGAATCTAATCTATGAAAGTATGAAATTTATTTGGCATCCAGGTGATCTATTTGGATACTTCTTTGCCTAGTCATGATGGTAAACAGATAAGTGAAGACAATTTAGGCTGAAAAAAGCATGGTGATCAGGAACTCAGACCACTCAGGGATGAGAATCTGTGGTATATCATCAGATCAATCACTGGGAAGAGCTGAAAAACTAGCTAAGGGTGAGGGGAATCTGAATTGAATAGTATAGTAGCGAGGTGATTAGTATCAGTTGTCACTCTGGGACTTACAGAAGTTTATTCTAGCCAGGGCCAGGACTAGAGTGAGTCAGCAAAATATCTAGGGTGGAAAATTCAGAAAGATGGTCTCTTTCAGGGTCATGTAAGTGCTGAATGTATACTTTTATGACTCTGGGAATGAGTGTGTACTTAAGAATGAAGAACCTACAATCCATCAGGAAGACATAGCAATTAAAAATATACCCAAAGCAATTTACAAATTCAATGCAATCCCTATCAAGATACCGGCGATATTTTTCACAGAACTAGAACAAATAATTTCAAGATTTGTATGGAAATACAAAAAACCATGAATAGCCAAAGCAATCTTGAGAAAGAAGAATGGAACTGGAGGAATCAACTTGCCTGACTTCAGGCTCTACTACAAAGCCACAGTCATCAAGACAGTATGGTATTGGCACAAAGACAGAAATATAGATCAATGGAACAAAATAGAAAGCCCAGAGATAAATCCACACACATATGGACACCTTATCTTTGACAAAGGAGGCAAGAATATACAATGGAGTAAAGACAATCTCTTTAACAAATGGTGCTGGGAAAACTGGTCAACCAACTGTAAAAGAATGAAACTAGATCACTTTCTAACACCGCACACAAAGATAAACTCAAAATGGATTAAAGATCTAAATGTAAGACCAGAAACTATAAAACTCCTAGAGGAGAACATAGGCAAAACACTCTCCGACATAAACCACAGCAGGATCCTCTATGATCCACCTCCCAGAATTCTGGAAATAAAAGCAAAAATAAACAAATGGGACCTAATTAAAATTAAAAGCTTCTGCACAACAAAGGAAAATATAAGTGAAAAGACAGCCTTCCGAATGGGAGAAAATAATAGCAAATGAAGCAACTGACAAACAACTAATCTCAAAAATATACAAGCAACTCCTGCAGCTCAATTCCAGAAAAATAAACGACCCAATCAAAAAATGGGCCAAAGAACTAAATAGACATTTCTCCAAAGAAGACATACGGATGGCTAACAAACACATGAAAAGATGCTCAACATCACTCATTATAAGAGAAATGCAAATCAAAACCACAATGAGGTACCACTTCACACCAGTCAGAATGTCTGCGATCCAAAAATCTGCAAGCAATAAATGCTGGAGAGGGTGTGGAGAGAAGGGGACCCTCCTACACTGTTGGTGGGAATGCAAACTAGTACAGCCACTATGGAGAACAGTGTGGAGATTCCTTAAAAAATTGCAAATACAACTGCCTTATGACCCAGCAATCCCACTGCTGGGCATACACACAGAGGAAACCAGAATTGAAAGAGACACATGTACCCCAATGTTCATCGCAGCACTGTTTATAATAGCCAGGACATGGAAACAACCTAGATGTCCATCAGCAGATGAATGGATAAGAAAGCTGTGGTACATATACACAATGGAGTATTACTCAGCTGTTAAAAAGAATACATTTGAATCAGTTCTGATGAGATGGATGAAACTGGAGCCAATTATACAGAGTGAAGTAAGCCAGAAAGAAAAACACCAATACAGTATACTAACACATATATATGGAATTTAGAAAGATGGCAATGATGACCCTGTATGCAGGACAGCAAAAAAGACACAGATGGGTATAGCGGACTTTTGGACTCAGAGGGAGAGGGAGAGGGTGAGATGATTTGGGAGAATGGCATTGAAACATGTATAATATCATGTAAGAATTGAATTGCCAGTCTATGTCCGATGCAGGATATGGCACGCTTGGGGCTGGTACGCGGGGATGACCCAGAGAGATGTTGTGGGGAGGGGGTGGGAGGGGGTTCATGTTTGGGAACGCATGTACACCCGTGGTGGATTCATGTCAATGTATGCCAAAACCAATACAGAATTGTAAAGTAAAAAAAATAAATTATTAAAAAATAAAAAATAAAAAAAATAAATAAACAGAAAAAATAAATAAATAAATAAAAATATACATGAACCTAACAGTAGAGCCCCCAAATACAGAACTAAAAGGAGAAATGTACAATTCTGCAATAATATTGGGTTGGCCAAAAAGTTTGTTTTTCATAAGCTCTTATAGAAAAGCCCTAACTAACTTTTTGGCCAACTCAATAGTTGAAAATTTTAGTACCTCATTTTCAATAATAGAGCATTTGAGTACAAGCTCAACAAGGAAACAAGACTTAAACAACTCTATACTCCAACTCCCAGGGCCTCCCAGGCGGCGCTAGTAGTAAAGAACCCATCTGCCAATATAGGAAACACAGCAGATGTGGGTTTGATCCATGGGATAGGAAGATGCCCTGGAGGAGGGCATGGCAAACCACTCCAGTGTTCTTGCCTGGAGGATCCCACGGACAGAGGAGCCTGGTAGGCTACAGTCCATAGGGTCACAAAGAGTTGGACATGACTGAATCAACTTAGCCCATACTCCAGCTAGACCTAAATGACATCAACAGAGCACTCTATCAACAACATAACACATATTCTTTTTAGTGGCATACTAAACTGTGTGGATCACAATAAACTGTGGAAAATTCTGAAAGAAATGGGAATACCAGGCCACCTGACCTGCCTCTTAGGAAACCTGTATGCAGGTCAGGAAGCAACAGTTAGAACTGGGCATGGAACAACAGACTGGTTCCAAATAGAAAAAGGAGTACGTCAAGGCTGTATATTGTACCCTGCTTATTTAACTTATATGCAGAGTACATCATGAGAAATGCTGCGCTGGATGAAGCAGAAGCTAGAATCAAGATTGCCAGGAGAATTATCAATAACCTCAGATATGCAGATGACACCACCCTTATGGCAGAAAGTGAAGAGGAACTAAAGAGCCTCTTGATGAAAGTGAAAGAGGAGAGTGAAAAAGTTGGGTTAAAGCTCACTATCCAGAAAACTAAGATCATGGCATCCAGTCCTGTCACTTCATGGCAAATAGATGGGGAAACAGTGGAAACAGTGGCTGAATTTATTTTGGGGGGCTCCAAAATTACTGCAGATGGTGACTGCAGCCGTGAAATTAAACGCTGCTTACTCCTCGGAAGAAAAGTTATCACCAACCCAGGCAGCATATTAAAAGGCAGAGACGTTAGTTTGTCACCAAAGGTCTGTCTAGTCAAGGCTATGGTTTTTCCAGTAATCATGTATGGATGTGAGAGTTGGACTATAAAGAAAGCCGAGCGCTGAAGAACTGATGCTTTTGAACTGTGGTGTTGGAGAAGACTCTTGAGAATCCCTTGGAGTACAAGGAGACCCAACTAGTCCATCCTAAAGGAGATCGGTCCTGGATGTTTATTGGAAAGACTGATGTTATAGCTGAAACTCCAATACTTTGGCCACCTGGTGTGAAGAGCGGACTCATTTGAAAAGACTCTGATGCTGGGAAAGATTGAGGGCAGGAGGAGAAGGGGACAACAGAGGATAAGGTGGTTGGATGGCCTCAACAACTCAATGGACATGACTTTGGGTAGACTCTGGGAGTTGATGATGGACAGGGAGGCCTGGTGTGCTGCGGTTCATGGGGTCGCAACAAGTCAGACACGACTGAGCGACTGAACTAAACTGAAACATTCTCCAGGATAGATCATATGTGAGGCATAAAATAAGTATCAATTTAATTTTAAAAGATTGAAATTTTTAATAGTGTGGTCTTCTGCTACAATGGAATGAAGTTAGAAATCAGTATCAGGATAAAATTGGGGAAATTCATGAATATATAGGAATTAAACAACACAAATAATGGATCAAAAAAGAAATCACAGGGAAGTTAGAAAATACATCGTGATGAATGAAAACAACAATATAACACATCAAAACTTATGGCATGCAGATAAAACAGGGCTTAGGAAGAAATTTATAGATGTAAATACTTACCTTAAAAAAGAAGAGAGTTTTCAAACTAGTAACCTAACTTTCCACCTTAAAAAGCTATGAAAAAGAACAAATTAACTTCAAAGCAAGTGAAAGGGAGGAAATAATAAAGACTAAAATGGAAATAAGTGAAATAGATATTAGAGAAACAATAGAGAACTTTAATAAAAAATAAATTCGGTTATTTGAAAAGATCAAGAAAATTGATGAATTCCTTATTTTTATTTAATTGTTTAAATTTTTTTGTTTTGGGGGGCAAATTTTATATCTTAATGATCTTCCAGTCCATGAACATGGTGTATCTTTACATTTAATTAAGTCTTCATGACTATTTTTCAACAAGATTTCCTAATTATCTCATTAAAAGTTTTATAAGTTTTGTTAGGTTCTTTTCTAAATACCTTTAAATTTCCATTCTGTTACTAATTCAGTTCAGTCGCTTAGTTGTGTCCGACTCTTTGCAAGCCCATGAATCACAGCACACCAGGCCTCCCTGTCCATCACCAACTCCCAGAGTTCACTCAAACTCATGTCCATTGAGTTGGTGATGCCATCCAGCCATCTCATCCTCTGTTGTCCCCTTTTCCTCCTGCCCCCAATCCCTCCCAGAATCAGAGTCTTTTCCAATGAGTCAACTCTTCTCATTAGGTGGCCAAAGTATTGGAGTTTCAGCTTTAGCATCATTCCTTCCAAAGAAATCCCAGGGTTGATCTCCTTCAGAATGGACTGGTTGGATCTCCTTGCAGCCCAAGGGACTCTCAAGAGTCTTCTCCAGCACCACAGTTCAAAAGCATCAATTCTTTGGTGCTCAGCTTTCTTCACAGCCCAACTCTCAGATCCATACATGACCACTGGAAAAACCATAGCCTTGACTAGACGGACCTTTGTTGGCAAAGTAATATCTCTGCTTTTGAATATGCTATCTAGGTTTCCTTCTAAGGAGTAAGCGTCTTTTAATTTCATGGCTGCAGTCACCATCTGCAGTGATTTTGGAGCCCCCCAAAATAAAGTCTGACACTGTTTCCCCATCTATTTCCCATGACGTGATGGGACCAGATGCCATGATCTTAGTTTTCTGAATGTGAGCTTTTTTCCTGTTACTAATAGTATATTTTAATTTTTAAATCTTTAGTTCTTTACTTCTCTTATGCAGTAATTCCATAGATCTTTTACATTACTTTTACAGTGATAAAAATAGTTAACATTATATAATGCTCACTATGTGCAAGTACCCTTCTGTATTCTTTGAAAATTTTTAAATTGAAGTATAGTTTAATTACATTATTGTATTAGTTACAGGCATACAGCAAAGTGATTCAGATATTTATATAGTCTTTTCCATATTATTTTCCTTTATCACATAATATTAAATATAGTTCCCTGTCCTATACGGGAGGCCTTGTTGTTTATCTATTCCATATATGTTGTTGTTGTTGTTCAGTCGCTCAGTTGTGTCCATCTCTGCAATCCCACGGACTGCAGCACACCATGCTCCCCTGTCCTTCACTGTCTCCCAGAGCTTACTCAAACGCATGTCCATTGAGTCGGTGATGTCATCCAACCATCTCACCCTCTGTGGTCCCCTTCTCCTCCCGCCTTCAATCTTACCAAGCATCAGGGTCTTTTCCAATGAGTTGGCTCTTCACATCAGATGGCCAAAGTATTGGAGCTTCAGCATCAGTCCTTCCCATGAATATTCTGTGTTGATTTCCTTTAGAATTGACTGATTTGATCTTCTTGCTCTACAAGGGACTCTTGAGTCCTCTCCAGCACCTCAGTTTGAAAGCAGCAATTTCTTCAGCATTCAGCCTTCTTTATGGCCCAACTCTCACATCCATACATGCCTACTGGAAAACCCGTAACTTTGACAATATGGACCTTTGTTGGCAAAGTGATGTCTCCGAGTTTTAATACACTCTCTAGGTTTGTCGTAGTTTTTCTTCCAAGGCGAAGCATCTCTTAATTTCAGGACTGCAGTCACTGTCTGCAGTGATTTTGGAGCCCAAGAAAATAAAATCTGTCACTGTTTCGATTTTTCCTGATTTATTTGCCATGAAGTGATGGGACCAGATGTCTAATTTTAATTTTTTTGCGTGTCGAGTTTTAAGCCAGCTCTTTCACTTTTCTCTTTCACCTTCAGAAGGCTCTTTAGTTCCTCTTCATTTTCTGCCATTAAGGTGGTATCATCTGCACATCTGAGGTTGTTGATATTCCATATATAGTAGTTTAGGTCTGCTAATTCTTCCCTGTTCTTTTCCCCTTTGGTACCACAAGTTTGTCTTTTTTTTAATATATACTCCAATAAAATTGTTGTTTATTCATTTATTTTTATATAAATTTATTATTTTAATTGGAGGTTAATTACTTTATAACATTGTATTGGTTTTGCCATGCATCAACATGAATCCACCACAGGCATACACGTGTTCCCCATCCTGACCCCCCTCCCTCGTCCCTCCCTGTACCATCCCTCTGGGTCAAAATAAAATAACATAAAGAATACAATGATGATTTACAATGTTGTGTTAGTTTTTGGTGTACAACAGAACAGTTATATATACGTATATATATTCTTTTTCACATTATTTTCCATTATAGTTTATTACAAGATACTGTATATAATTCCCAGTGCTATACAGAAGGACCTTATTGCGTATCTATTTTACATATAGTAGTTTGTATTTGCAAATCCCAAATGTCTAATTTATCCCTGCTCCTCCCCACTCCTTTCCCCTTTGATAATCATCAGGATTTTTTTTTTCTATTTCTGTCAGTCTTTCTATTTTTTATACAAGTTCATTTGTATATAATTTAATTATATAATTTCATATTTTAGATTCCACATATGAGTGATATGGTATGATATTTGTGTTTCTCTTTCTGACTTACTTCACTTAGTATGGTAATCTCTAGGCCCACCCTCGTTGCTGCAAATGACATTATTTCATTCTTTTTTATGTCTGAGAAGTACTCCATTGTAGATATATATCCCACAAATAAAGGTCTTTTTTGTCTATTCATCTGTCAGTGAACATGTAGCTTGTTTTCATGTCTTGGCTACTGTGAATGGTGTTGCTGTGAGCATGGGGATGCATGCAGTTTTTTGAAATGTAGTTTTGTCTGCACACGTTCCCAGAACTGGGATTGCTGGATCATATTTTTAATTTTTTGAAGAACCTCTATACTGTTCTCCATAGTGGCTACACCACTTTACATTCTGGTGTAGGAAGGTTTCCTTTTCTCCACACTCTCTCCAGCATTTATTATTTATAGACTTTTTAATGACAGCCATACTGATGATATGAAGTAATACCTAATTGTAATTTTAACTTGCATTTCTCTGATATTCAGCAATGTTAAGCATCTTTTTATGTGCCTGTTCAGAGAAGGCAATGTCACCCCACTCCAGTACTCTTGCCTGGAAAATCCCTTGGATGGAGGAGCCTGGTAGGCTGCAGTTCATGGGGTCACTGAGAGTTGGACACAACTCAGTGACTTCACTTTCACGCATTGGAGAAGGAAATGGCAACCCACTCCAGTGTTCTTGCCTGGAGAATCCCAGGGACAGGGGAGCCTGGTGGGCTGCCGTCTATGGGGTTGCACAGAGTCGGACACGACTGAAGCGACTTAGCACCAGTAGCAGCATGTGCCTGTTGGCCATCTGTATGTCTTCTTTGAAGAAATGTCTGTTTAGGTTTTCTGCCTGTTTTGTGATTGGATTTCTGTTGTTGTTGTTGTTGTTGTTATTGAGTTGTATGAGGTATTTGTATATTTTGAAAATTAAACCTTTGTCAGAAAAATTAACAAATATTTAACCAGGCTGACCAAAGGAGAAAAGGAGAAGACCCAAATTACCAAAATCAAGAATGATGTAGAGGACATTACTGCAACCTCATAGAAATGGAAAGGATTATAAGGAAATAATACAAATTAATATATGCCAATAAACTAAATTAAATAGCCTAAATTAAATGAGTAAATTCCTATAAAGGTAAAAATTCCTATTAAAAAAACTGAAACTGACTCAAGAAGAAATGAAATATGAATAGATATTAAAACAAGTATGTGATTAAGTTAGCTTTTAAGAAGCCTACAATTAAGGCCCAGGCCCAGTTGGCTTCAGTAGTAACCTCTAAAAAATGTTAAGGTAGAATTAACACCAAACCTTCACAAACTCTTTCAAAAACCTAGAAAAGGAGAGGTTATTTCTCAACCCATCCTATGAGGCCAGCACTAACTCAATAAAAAAATTGTGTAAAAATTAAGGCACTACCTAAATGAAAAAGCCAAAAATATAAAACTTTTAGAAGAGAACATAAGGTAAATAATTGTGGCCTTGGATTAATCAATGGTTTCTAAGATATGACACCAAACTAACTCTACAAAGGAAAAAATTAGATAAGCTGAGCCTCATTAAATGATCACAACAACAAAAACCCTTTTGTGCTTTGAAACACATCATTGAGAAAGTGAAAAGATGACCCATATAATGGGAGAAAATATTTGCAAATTATATAAGGATCTAATCTCCAGAATATATAAAGGAATTTTGTAATTCAACAATAAAAAGACAACACAATTCAAAAAGGAGCAAGGGATTTGGGTAGAAATTTCTCCAAGATGTACAGATGGCCAATATGGACATGAAATAATGCTCCACATCATTAGTCAATAAGGAAATGCAAATCAAAACCATAGTAAGAAATCACTACACACACTGAGAAAGCTGTCATAAAAAAAGATGGACATTAATAAGTCCTGGTAAGAATCTAGAAAAATTTTTAGAAGCTTTGCTCTTAGGAATGTAAAATGATGCAACCACGTTGAAATATAGTTTCATTGTTCCTCAAAAAGCTAAATTTTGAATTACTAGATGACCTAGAAATTCTGCTCACAGGTCCAAGAAAAACTAAAACGTATATCCACACGAAACATTTAAACACAAAACTAAAATCCATTAATATGTAGTATTAAAAAGACTGAATTTTGTGTTGTGTGAATTAAAAATAAACAAATGTGTCCAAAATTAAGAGAGTGAGGCACCTAGGGGTCTGAATTTAAGGAGGTATTCATTTTTATGCAAGAACCCCCTGAATTTTGTACCCTAGTTATCTCACTTGCCTCACCCTATTCTTGTATCTACACTAAACTTTCCTTTGAAATTTCCTACGTGGGGAAGAGTGGGGGAAGGATAAAAATCCAACGCCCCAGTGAGATGCTAGAGAAGCCGTTCCACAAAAACATATACAAAAGCTGGCCCAGGAGATTCAAGGAATGGACTGTAGCGGACATGGATGTGTGCCCTGGAGATTTCTTGTAAGGAGCAACGTTCAGCACTGGTAGCAGAGAGTGCCGTGAGTAGTCTTCAGCTGCCGGTCTCTTCAGAGACTGCCTGAGCTACAGAAAACTACTTTGCTGAAAGCAGCGCTCTTTCTGAGGCATTCCACGTTCAGTAACTGATAGAAGAAATGATATGCTCAGCCATTTTAGCCCAATATAGGATAACTCTGATGGTCACTTTAGCTGCACACTACCCGTAGAGTAGGCTGAGGTGATTGTTCA
Organism: Oryx dammah; assembly: GCF_014754425.2. Taxonomy (NCBI): domain Eukaryota; kingdom Metazoa; phylum Chordata; class Mammalia; order Artiodactyla; family Bovidae; genus Oryx; species Oryx dammah. Next base: position 22,234,774 of record NW_024070205.1, read on the forward strand.
GGCCACTCTTAGAGCACAACTTCTCATCTCCCCATTCAAATTGCTCCTCTTCTTTCCACTGTTGTTATCCCAAAGAGACTTCCTAAGAAACATTCTGAACCCTAAATTCTTCGCTTTCCTGACCTCCTGATCTTTGATGAAGTCTACAGAAGTTATAAGCAAATAAACAGATGAACAGCAAACACACAGAATCCATTACAGTTAACTAGTATCTTTCTCCTCAGGAATGCTGATACCCACTTATAAAGGTCACAGACCCCAGAGTTAGAGAATCATCTCAGTTCAAATTTTCAATAATCATTCATGGAAAAGACCTAAATTTGTCTTCAGAATGAAAGGGGGAAGGAGGCAGTCAATAAGGAAATGATTGTTGGAAAAGACCCTGATGCTGGGAAAGATTGAAAGCAGGAGGAGAAGGGGATGACAGAGGGTGAGATGGTTGGAAGACATCACTGACTCGATGGACATGAGTTTGAGCAAGTTCCAGGAATTGGTGATGGGCAGGGAAGCCTGGTGTGCTGCAGTCCACGGGGTCACAAAGAGTTGGTCACGACTGAGTGACTCAGCTGAACTTATAGGTGTTGAGAGCAGCCTCAGATGCTGGCAGGGGTGGTAGACCACGGTGGGAGAGATGTGGTGTAGGTGCTGCTCTAAAGGGGCTTAGAATCTTCTGATAGATGTGGGTGATAATCTCTCTAATCATATAACTGTTGTGCAGGATAAATGATGAGAATCTGGAACTTCTTTTCTCAGAGGATTTCAGCTACCCATTCCTATTTCTTCTCTCCTTGCAGCCTCCTCACTCACTGACTTACTCTAGACACCCTGGTTCCTACTGCACATATACTTTGCCTGAGGGTTAGGATAGCCTCCCAGAATGTCTGTAGGGCAGACGATTGCATCATGGACTTGGATACAGGTTCTGGGATAAATCTGTGTGTGATGAGAAGTTGCGGGTTTTTGATGAGCAGGTCATGGACTTCAGGGCATCAGCCAAGACCCTTAGTCAACATATTAATGTGGTTTTATAAAGCATTTCCCACATCTCATCTCTTATTCCATGAAAGTTGCTTAAAGACTGACTCTCACTATATACTACAATCTTCTGAAAAATGAAATAGAAAAAGAAAAAGAGTGTAAATTGAAATTCTACTGCTTATTACTTGTATGATTCTGGCAAAGTTACAAAACAACTGTGAGCTAAAGTTTTCTCAGATATAAAATGAAATGAGAATAGCTGTGTAGCCCACCTCTCAAGGATTGTTGGAAATATAAAAGTATTGAAAGTGAGCATTTCATAAACTATAAAACACTATGTAATTGTAAGGTTTATTAGTTTCAGCTGTTCCTACTTCATTGTAAATATTGTAAATGATATTGCCTGTCAGTTTTCTTTCTGTATCTCAGGATACTGAAAGAATGGAAGTTTTAAGGGAAAAAAGGAAGGGATGATTTGGGAGAAGTTACATGATTTAGTTGTTAAGGCTGAATCTGAGCATGTGTCTAACTGGGAGGGAGATTGTACTAGATCAGCTTGAGAGATGTGAACTGGTGGTGGAGAAATCTGGCAACATTAAATTAATTACCTTGCAGTTCTCCAAGAGAAAGCTATGGACCATACAGTGTCTAAAAAGATCTGAGTACTGGTAACTTCACTCATTAGCTCATTGATTCATTCATTCATTTAAAAAACATTCAGCCATTTTTCACTTTGTGCTCAATCCCAGGAGACTTGAATAAGACAAAAACATTCAGAGTGATGGCAGAGACAGGCCAACACCTATTTCAGTGTAACGTATCAAAGCCATGATGGAGCTAGCAAGGCTATGAGAGGAGCACAGAGGAGGAGCATGTATATTGGATTAGGAAGCTCAAGAAAGATTTCTTGGAAGAAGTGATGCTTGAGCTGCATTTAGAAGAATGAGTAACTCTTAGATGACGTAGGGACAGAGAGAGTGTTTTCCTGGAAGAGGGAACAATATGTGCAAAGATTTGGAAGCCTGAAGCAGTCTGTTGTATTTTAAGAAATCACAAGTAGTTTCAAATGACTGTTTTGAAAATGTGTGGTGAAGGGTGGGCGGAAGAAGAGAGGTATGCGTGGAGGTGGGAGAACAGAGAAATAGGGGAGCACATAGCCAGAATATCTGAGCTTGATCCTGAGAGCTGTGTGGGACCTGAAAACAGGGCGACAGTGACATGGTCAGAATTACATTTTAGGAAGAGGGTGGAACTGATAGGAAAGAGTTAGGTCCAGAGGCAGGAAGCTCAGTTAGACATGTGAACAGCAGGTACAAGGGCAAGAGTAAGGCCGTAGGCTGGCTGTGGGAATGGAGAGGAAGGAAAAGAGCTAAAAGAGCCTGCACAGGTTGATAGCACAGGGTTCTGTGGCTGAATACAGAAAGACATGTGTGACAAGCCAGACAGCCTCTCAGAAGCTGGAAAGTGCAGATCATTTGAGTTTGGTCACTTGACTCCTTCTATTAAAACCTTTCTAGTATAGGTATCAGAGAAGACAATAGCACCCCACTCCAGTACTCTTGCCTGGAAAATCCCATGGGTGGAGGAGCCTGGTAGGCTGCAGTCCATGAGGTCACTAACAGTCAGACATGACTGAGCAACTTCACTTTCACTCTTCACTTTCATGCATTGGAGAAGGAAATGGCAGCCCACTCCAGTGTTCTTGCTTGGAGGATCCCAGGAACGGGGGAGCCTCATGGGCTGCCATCTATGGGGTCGCACAGAGTTGGACACGACTGAAGCGACTTAGCAGCAGCAGCAGCAGCAGTATAGGTATCTGCAGGTGGCCTACCTACTTTCAGGTTCTGGGAGAGGGACTGAGCATTATCTCCAGTTCTAGTCAGTTAAATAAAGGGCCAGTCTCACCATCAGTCATGCCCAGTCCATTATTTACTCTAAGAAATGGAGCTCATTTAAAGCAGACCCGGGTCTCCAGTTTCCCACATTCCCTGCAAGGTCCCAGATTCTCTGCCTTGCATCCTCCGTAGAGCAGTGGGCAATGACCCAGAGCAGACTTCACCATAGGATGATCCTCTTCAGCTGATGCTCCCCCTCCCAGCATCATGCCATACTCTGTCGGAAGTGACGGATGACTATTTTGGTCTTGGGATTTCCTTTCCGGAGTGTCTGTCACTTCTGCAGTCTGTGATGAATGCATTTTAAAGAGCTTAAAGGCTGTTTGACTGGGGCTGAGGCATCTATTTTAGGTGGAGAATTGCTGACATCCAGAAGTGTGTGTTATTTTTTTAATAGAGAGAAGAGTATTAGAAAGAGATGCCTGCTCTTTTATACAGCAACATTTCTATGTTACCTAGTGATCTGGGCTGGCATGGTGCACCTTGCAATCTGTAAATTGTGACCTGTGGTGGATCACAGAAATGGCCACAATGTCCTCCTAGAATCTAGTCCCTTGCAATGTGACCTTGTGTTTCCTCCAGGAAGACTTTTTCTCATGACACTGAAAGAATGGGGATTTTAAAGGGAAAGAAGAAAGGGAATATTTGGGAGATGTGATTGACTTGGCACAGTGCTTAGGGTGGGCAGGTCTTAGTGTGTGTCTTCTAACTAGGAGGCAGAATGTACTGGATCAATGTAGGAGATAAAGAGTTTTGGGGCATTGTTGGGGAAAATAACTTTTTGCAATTCTCCAAGAGACAGCCCTGTGCCAAACAGTGTCCAAGAGGAGCTAAGTGGAGATAACTTCACTTATTCACCCATTAATTCACCAACTCATCGATTTGTAAACTCAAAGAACATCTATTAGCTTTTAATTTATACCCCCAGACACTATGAAAGTTGAGACAAGTTCATAGGTCATTCATTTCAGTATAATGTGGCAATCATAACTGAGATTCAAGGAACCTACCCCAGCCGAGATCAAAAGAATCACCTAGAAGGATCATGAATTAAATAAATGGAGATGTTTCTAAGCCTCTAAGTTTTGGGGCTGGTTGTGCAGTGAAAGCTAACTTAAGCATGATCTAAATCTGAGGAATTAGTATTTTGGTCCTTATTTTTCTTGAAACCTCCCTAGGGCTCCCCTGAAGATGAGTGATGCCAAATTTTAAAATAAAAACATTCCATGCACTATGGCAGAGCTGAAAATTCATGAAAGCAGATGAAAATGCTTGAACCATCACTGTTTGAAATATAGAACACAACCAGGATTAATTTTTAAGCGATGCAAGGAAGGCTAGACCCCAGTAACCTTTAGAATTTAGAAGCTTACAAATGTAATTAAAGATACTCCTTTAATATTTTTATTTCCCCAGGTAACAATCGATTTGATAATTTTTTCTATTGCCTCTTTATTAAACATTTTCAGCTCATAAACACCTTATGCTAAGCTTATTTATCATGGAAAAATTACCTTTTCATTTCTTCTGAGTAATCTTCAAATTCTCTGTGCTTTGCCAAAATGAACCATGTGATATTCTGGTATAATGTGAAACCTTTCAAAAGTTCTCTTTGAAAATAATAATATAAAATGTAAGAATAAAATAGCAATAGCTGTTAATATAAAGCTAATATGGATTGGACACTTGGCTTAAGACTCTACAGTCACTATTGCATTCAGTCACTTCCTTAGCTCATCTAAGGTTGAAATTACTTTCATCAGTGATTCCACTTCTCAGGTGACTGAGACACAGAGATCTCCCATTAGGGAGGAAGTTCTAATAGGAGGAGGCATTTGTAGCATCCCAGGGCATTGGATCATGGATACCATGCTCCTAGCTGTCATTTTGTATTGCCATATCTGACTGGGGTTGAATTCACACTCTGCCATTATTTTCTTGGTCTAGCCATTCGCCTTTTCTGCACTTCATTTTCTTCATCTATAACATCTGGTGAGAAAATACAGGTGCAGAAACAGAGGACTAAAAATGCCATTTTATATTAGTATAGTAGTAGATATTGAAGTGCTCTGAGAATATAATACAGCTCTTTGCACACAGTAGGAAGTTCGATTTTGTCCCTACAAAGATTGTCAAGGCAAGCAGTTAGAGCTTTGATTTCAACAGGTCTCCATATGTTTCTGTCTCTTCCCTCTTTCTCCACACTATATTTAAAAGATGTTCCATAAACCTGAATGTCTTGAACAATTCCCGGTTCTGATCCACTAGACTGAACCCTAGCCATCTTTGACCTTAATGGAAGACAAACCTAGAAGCTCAGGGACACCAAACAATGTGGAATTCTCCCGTGAGAGTGGCAGAAACTGGTAGCAACAGGAATGTTCAGGGAGTGATCGTGGAGGCAAAATGTCTGTGAAGGCAAATGGCACTCAGTGAGAGGGAAAGTTTAGGAGCCTCACAGATGTGGCCAGAGTATACAGAGGAAATAGCCACTCTCTTTGTGCTTCCTGAAGAATGTCAACCTCCTTCAGTGGATGAATGGGATGGATGCTAAGAGGAAATGACTTTTTTTTTTTTAATGTGGCACTAGGATTTGTCCCTTGTGTGGTCCCAAGTAGTCCCAGCCACTTAGATACATAGGCAAGTGCTCGCACGAGGCTACATTCGTCCACACTCATACACCCTCATGTGTATAGGGACATACATGCATACAGAGCTATGCACATATCACAAATGATATGCCTAAGCAGTATTTACCTATTATAAGAACATTTAGCAAATACGGCAGAAGCAAAGGAAAATCAATGGATAACACAAGGTAAAATGAAGCCTCAGTTGCTTAACAAAGAAGGGAAAACGCATGAAACATCAGGCTCCAAGGCCAGTGAGGAGGACTGCCCCTCTGGTCTCATAAATCCTATGTAACAAGACAGAGATTACCAGCCATAAAGCATCTCTTTCTCATATAATGTCTTTTCCATAAATATAGTATTTAAAGAACACAATGATGAGTGCTAACTCAGGTCACTGGGGAAAAGACAAATGTGTTCAGAAAGGAGTTTTTGTTGTCAAAGTGAGGTTTTAGAACTTGTCTCAAAAGGATGTTACAAAACTGTTTTGAAGAAATAAATAACACACGTATGCATGAATTATTACTTTTCCTTCAGGTTTCCACATTAGCAGGAATCTAGACTGCTGAATAAGGAAGCCAGAGGGGCATGATCTTTGAGTTCATGGAAGTATTTGCTGTTTGTTCCTTTGCGTGTGCCCTAAATGTTGACACTGATGTGCTTTCTATCAGGCCACACCTGGGTACTACTGGAATACAGTTCAGGCTTATTGGATGACTCGTCCAGGCTACCACAATCACCTTTGTGTTGTGGATGGTCTTTCTAATTAAGAGAACTTCATCAAAATTCCGTGCCCATGAACAAAAGGGGCACCCTCTACTCTAGGAGGAAGTGCAGCCAGTCTTCATGTCTATTATCTTCTAGTGTTTCTAAGCCTTTGTCACACCTACTCTACCCCTTATCTACCTACTACTTTATTCTTCTAACTTGAGTCTTATGGCAAGAACAGACACTAGACTATGGCGCGTAGGTTGAGCTCCCATCTTCCCTAAGCACTTCTTAAATTAGGTGTGAAGTGAAGTTGCTCAGTCGTGTCCGACTTTGCGATCCCATGGACTATAGCCTACCAGGCTCCTTTGTCCATGGAATTCTCCAGGCAAGAATACTGGAGTGGGTTGCCAGTTCGTTCTGCAGGGGATCTTTCTGACCCAGGGATTGAACCCAGGTCTCCTGTATTGCAGGCTGACACTTTACCATCTAAGCTACCAGGGAAGTTTAAATTAGCTGTAGGAAGAATTATAACCAACTTAGGAAACCAGGACATTTGACAGCAGACTCAAATCCCTTTCCATTTAAATCTGTGTTTCCTCCCCTCCCCACGATACCCACCTGAAATGTGTGCCATTACACACATAAGCAGTCCACATAGAGCATATAGACACCTAAGCAACCTAGGTTTCAATAAGGATTTCAGTGTGGGGTTACACACATCCACTAGTTCTTTTACTTATCCATCCAAGGGAAATTTATCCCAGGCTGGGCGCTATGAAGTTTCAAACATAAAGATGATATGCCTCTGCTTTCAATAAGCTTTAAGCTCTGATAGTTATTTGGGATTTCATTATACCTGAACTTTCCTGAAATTTTCAAGGACTCATTAAAAGGGGGAAAACTCATTTAAAGGGACCACTGATTGAAAGGACATATAAATCTGAAGGATTGGAAAACGGAGACTATTTGGGAGAACTAGAGGAGACACTATTATTTAGCACAGGAAAAAAAAAAAAGAGCTGAAATGATGGCTGAATAAGAATATTTAAGTGTACAGAAGACGGACTCCATTATAGAATTTATCTAAAACCCTTTTCAATCAAATTACCTTCTTTTAGTTTGCTCTATCTCTTGGGATAATGAGTTCCTTTTTTGGACTGCCTGCTGTGTAGAATAACACATCCTTTTGTTTCTGAAATTTCTTCTTGTAAGCTTACAGGGAATCCCACTAATTCTGAGTTTATAGGATTTGGTGAGTAGGTCATTGTGTGCCTTACCTGTACCTTGCATGATTTTGCAGGTGTCTTTCATATCCACGGGCTTCCCTTGTGGTTCAGCTGGTAAAGAATCTGCCTGCAATGCAGGAGACCTGAGTTCGATCCCTGGGTTGGGAAGATCCCCTGGAGAAAGAAAGGCTACCTACTCCAATATTCTGGCCTGGAGAATTCCATGGACTGTATAGTCCATGGGATCACAAAGAGTCAGACACGACTGAGAGACCTTCACTTTCGCTTTTATATCCATGGGCTTCCCTGGTAACTCAGATGGTAAAGAATCTGCCTGCAATATGGGAGACCTGGCTTTAATCCCTCGGTTGTTGGGAAGATCCCCTGGAGAAGAGAAAGGCTACCCACTCCAGAATGCCCAGAGAATTCCATGGACAGAGGAGCCTGGCAGGCTACAGTCCATGTGGTCACAAAGAGGTGGACATGACTGAGTGACTAACACTTTCATTTCTACCCTCAAGCTCCTATTTTTTCCAAAGAGTCCTTGTTTTTCCTTATAGAGGAGACCTTCTAATTTTGTTACAAAATTAGCTGCACAATTTCCTGAGATTTCCCTAGTGTGTCTTTTTGGGAGTATGGTACAAATGACAAATTTATCAATTAAGAGACATCCCCCCCCACCCCCGGCTCATTTTAACATCTCTAAAATCAATATTTGTCCTACAATTAATATTAAGAAAGCAGTGTGTCAAATTTTGATTGGCAGATTTTTTCCCTTGGTGGTAAAGAAAGATAATGGTGTGTCTTGACTGTCACTTTCAATTTCCTGAAATACAATATTGATACATTGTTGGTCTTTTGGAACCATGGATGGTGGGACACAGCTGTAATGTTTATGGGATGATTCTTGGATACTCTAGGTTTTAGTTTATTTGGGTATTTGTTCAATGATTTTTCAGGTGTTTTTTCCCCACTGACTTGTTATCTCAAAGGCTAGATCACCTTCTCTGCTATTTATAAGTTTTGGTATAATACCACATGGACTTCCCTGTTGGCTCAGATGGTAAAGAATCTGCCTGCAGTGTGGGAAACCCAGGTTCAATCCTTGGGTTGGGAAGATTCCCTGGAGAAGGAAAAGGCAACCTACTCTAATATTCTTGCCTGAGAATTCCATGGACAGAGGAGCTTGTGGGCTACAGTCCATGGGGTCACAGAATTGGACACGACCGAGTAACTAACACTTTCACCACATACCTGGAAGTACTTCAAAGATACTAACCAATAAGACTGGTGAGGAAGCCCCTGGAACCTGACCTCAGTTCCTAATCTGGCTCTCCAAGCGAACCCTACAGGATTTTCCTCCCATTGGTTCTATCTAGAAGACAGAGGCATAGAGAAAAGAGTCTTTGTCCCTCATCTTCCCAACTGGGTTCGAAGATAAAAGCTAGGACAATGTCAGAATGGTACTCTGAGTTCCTTGGGAAAAGGAATTGTAGAAAACAGCATGATATCATTATTATTATCATGTTGACCATGTCCCTTGAAATCTAAGTCATTCTGGAGAATGGATTTTCATCTAAAGTACAGCTCTATAATCTGAGCTTAATTGGAAGCAGAGTCTGTTCGGCAAGCTTCTCTGCATGATTCTCGTATCTAAGGTGGATTGTATTTCACTTTGCATAATGAGGCAATCTTCTATTTACTGATTATTTCCTTATATAACTTGATCACTGAAAAGAAGTCACCACCAAGATCTAAAACAACTGACTCACGAACATTTTCCCAACTCCTGATGTGCAGAGCACTTAAGATGCCTCTCTTGCTTGCAGACTGAAGTTTGCATGCACTGTGTATCAGAGGTTGCATATTCCTGGCATTTTATATAGAAAGTCAGAAGGAAAAGAATGGGATAATAGCTAGCATCTGGAAGATAAGAGAAAGAATGCAAAACTCCTAGAGTTGATTAATAATGGCAAAGTCACATTTGTATACCACTTTATAATTTCATATTAATTTGCTCTTCTCTTCCACTATAATAGAAAAAAGCAAAATAGGTGTTATCTACCTTGTGTGAGAAAAGCAGTAATTAAAGTTGTTGACTTTAATTGGACTCCTTGGACTATAAGGAGATCCAACCAGTCCATTCTGAAGGAGATCAGCCCTGGGATTTCTTTGGAAGGAATGATGCTAAAGCTGAAACTCCAGTACTTTGGCCACCTCATGCGAAGAGTTGACTCATTGGAAAAGACTCTGATGCTGGGAGGGATTGGGGGCAGGAGGAGAAGGGGACAACAGAGGATGAGATGGCTGGATGGCATCACCGACTTGATGGACGTGAGTCTGAGTGAACTCTGGGAATTGGTGATGAACAGGGAGGCCTGGTGTGCTGCGATTCACGGGGTTACAAAGAGTCAGACATGACTGAGCGACTGAACTGAACTGAACTGAACTGAAAGTTGCTGACTTGCCCTAAATCACAATTAACAATGGGTAGAACCAAGAATTGAGTCCAGTGGGATTTCCCTGGTGGTCCAGAGGTTATACTTCCACTACAGAGGGCATGAATTTGATCCCTGGTGGGGGAACTAAGATCATGCATGCTGGGCAGTGCATCCAAAAGAATTGAGTCCAGATATTTTGATTCTTAACCTTGAGTGTCTTATTGCTTCTCTGTGAAAGCTGAATACGTTTCAGGCCTTACCCCAGCCCCCATGACAGCCATAGAGGCAGCTACCAATACTGTGTCACCAGTGATTCAGATAAGGAACCAAAAGGCTTATACTGGTTTCCTTAGATAATTTCCTCAGTCATCCAGTTTGTTTTGGTAGCCCAGGTCAGAGACACTGCCTTTCTCCATTATTCCTCGGATTATCTCCTTGCTTGTTTCCTGTGTAGAACTTATCCTGATATATAACTTTTCTATGTATTAGAGCATTTGCTTAGTGTCTCCCTATAGAATGCGAAGGTGCATGTGGGTATACGCTGTTCCACGTTCAGGGCCTGGCACAATGCCTGACACACAGTAGGTGTCCAAAAAATATTTATTAAGTGAACTAATTGAGAAAAAATGCTTGTAAAGGTTAAATATCCCAATCAACACCAAAGTTAATAGCATGGACTTTTATAAGTGACCCTTTTACTAGAGATTTTATTTTATTGAACTACAAATCTATGTTCAAAGGAATCATGATATTTTGTAGTATAAACTCAGAATCTTAAGTTGTGCTGCCAGGAATACCGTATCATCCACATTTAATTATACATTTACTGTATTACAAACCTTGGTTATCTCATTACAACTGGAGGGAAATTAAAAGGAATGCCAAATAACACCCTAGGGACCACTGCAGGGATATAGTCTGGACTTCAGAATAGCTCTGGCCCTATTTATGGTCTTCTTCCTGGGTTCAACTACCTTCATAATTCTTGATATTAACTCAATGAACCCTCCGATCTTCCTAAACTTATGTAAGCAACCTTGGTAATGTGGTAAGAAAAAAACCTGTATTCAGTGTAGCATGTATCTTGTACATTCAGCAAAGCTGGCTCTCTTCTGCTCATAAACTATCTCTTGTAAATCTCAGCAAAGCTTCAGGAGAAATTTCTATCTTTTGCAATAGCATCAAGTCCCTCTGTGCAAACATTGTGCTGCGTTGGTCGATGCGCTTGTTAAATTGATCCAGTGCTTATGTTTTAGTTAGAAGTGATGACGCCGACTCAAGTCAGTGCCACTTATCACTCTCCTTGATCTGCTCCTTAGGTTAGTGGCTGCATGCATCTGCTTCCAACAGGTTGGACGAACATCAGTAGTAAATAATAAATTGTAAATATAGATCATCTGCCGCTGTCAACTATAAGCTTTCTTCCTGGACATTTGCACCAATATCTCCTTCATCCATCTTTCCAAACCACCCCCTTTCCAAATGTATCACGTTGCTTTTTAAAGAATCTTATTCATCACCCAGTATGAAAACATAAAATCTACATTTACCCCATCTGCCCCCAAGAATGTGATCCCTAATGCTGGGACACATTGGTGTGTATAGACATGTTTTTTGCTTTAAAAAAAAAAAGTAATAATAAAATGGCTTAGAGTCCTCAAGTTATGTGAATAAATATGAATTTTTGAATCTACAAAAATGAAACAATATGCCTATCCATGTTTCCTTCAAGCTCTATTTCATTTATTTTTGACTGTGCTGGGTCTTTGTTGATGCACACGGACTTTCTCTAGTTGCAGAGAGTGGGGGCTACTCTTTGCCGTGGTGCCCAGGCTTCCCATTGCAGCGATTTCTCTTGTTCAGGAGCATGGTCCCTAGAGCACATGGACTTCAGGAGTTGTGGTGTGTGGGCTCAGTAGCTGTGTGCACAGGCTTAGTTGCCCCAAGGCATGTGGGATCTTCCTGGACCAGGGATTGAACCTGTGTTCCCTGCATTGGCAGGTGGATTCTTAACCACTGGAAAACCAGGGAAGTCCCTGTGCCTATCTTTAGAATCATATGTTTGAGGAAGAGAAATCCTTGGTCATCCATCCAATCTGATAATCCAGTGTCCTCTCATTATGGATGAGGAAATGGAGACCCAGAGAAGAGAAGTGGTTTGTCTGAGGTCGTGAGGTTACTTAAACACAGGAATGGTGCTGCTTTATGTCCAATTCAATTTGATTTATCAATGCCAGAAGAGAAGATATGGCTGGATTTTTTAGACTTGTCAGGTTTCAGTTTGTTCTACTCACTGGGAGCAATATTTCTAAAGTTTCTTTCTCAGTATTTGTGAGACTATGGTTCACTGACTCCAACCTCAAAGCTGCCTGGAATTAAGATAGTCTTTGAGAACCGTAGAGGGTCTTTGTTGTCATCCTAGAATGTAGTTATCTGAGTGCATTGCCTTGGGTTGGTGGAGAAGGGGAATGATGATGGGTGAGAGGAGGGAGGAGTCAAAGGAAAATGAAGAGAGAGCAAGGCCTTTGTGGACATGGGAGGAATAATCCCTGGTGGCAGAGATTGCCCATTCCTTGTTCCAGCTGTGTTACAGGAACAGACACAAAGAAAAATTCCTTATTATAGCTCCTGTTTGGCCCAACACAGGAATAGGATTGGCTTAAAAGGAAAAGCTTACCTGTTATGTTCTAGATGACTCTCTTCAATTTCAGGCTGATTTGCAAAGACTTCATCTGCTGATCAGTGCCCTAAATTTCAAAAAGTAGCTGCTCTTTGTGGGGGAAAATTTTTTTAGACCCACCTTCAGCATAGTTTAGTTATATCTTTGGGTCGTTCTTGAAAATTTAATGAAAAATACTATTTCTGATGCTTATTAAATGGTGACAATAAAATAAAAATATTTTATTTATGGTATCCACATGAGAGGTCACCAAAAAATTAAATTTCAGTATCCTATTTAAGGATTACTCTCATGTTTAGTTTTGAGGACAGGGCAAGAGTAGAGTTTTTATGGAGGTGGATAGACAGGAAGTTGAACAGAGATTCTTTGACACTTTGATTCATCTCTACCTGACTCTGGTCTCCTCTTATTTACCCAGAGGATTTTGCCTTTCATATTTTATGCATCTGAAATTTTAACTGTTCTATCTGGTTTGCCTGTTGATCCACTTTACAGTATATTGTGCAAGTGGGTTGAGCTGTGTCATCGACTTTTTGAAGTTTCTTAAAATGTCAGCATCTAGTGACTTTGAGCAGGGTGATGATCAGTAAGGTGATAAAACTTGGTGTGATCAACATCTGTTGAGTCTTTCTTTAAAACACATAAGACAACCAGTCCACCATCTAAAACATTCCAAACAATGATTACATTAAGAAGACAAAAAAGCACAGCCATGTCACCGATTATTAGTTTGTGTATATGAAAGCACCAGAATTTACACAATTCAAATCAATTCAGAATTTGCCAGAGTTGCTTTGCTGGTGATAAATGTCTAGAATGTGATAAATTGGTTCAGAGATATCCTTCTCTTCTGTGGTAGAGACTGGCTGGTCTTTGGCAGCCCTGGTAGCTTTTGGAGAGAAGGTATAGCAAAGTGTGTAAGAACCTAGAATGAGGCTGCCTAGATATGAAATGTAGCTGCTGCTGCTGCTGCTGCTAAGTCGCTTCAGTCGTGTCCGACTCTGTGCGACCCCATTGACGGCAGCCCACTAGGCTCCTCTGTCCCTGGGATTCTCCAGGCAAGAACACTGGAGTGGGTTGCCATTTCCTTCTCCAATGCATGAAAGTGAAAAGTGAAAGTGAAGTCACTCAGTCGTGCCCAACTTTTAGCGACCCCATGGACTGCAGCCTGCCAGGCCCCTCCATCCATGGGATTTTTCGGGCAAGAGTACTATGAAATGTAGACCTACTGGCTATTAATTACATGACTTTACATAAGTTATTTGTGCTTAAATTTCCCATCCATTGTCCATAAGATAGGAACAGTAATATCAGTAACCTCAGAGGGATGTTGAAATAATTAAATATACTAATATGTGTAAAGCATTATAATAATGCCCAGCACATAGTAAGTGCTAACAAAAAAAGTTACACTTACTATTAATGATAATTAGATCAAACTGTTGAAGAAGGAGCAAACCATGAAAATTAACCAATTTATTAGCCTTCATGAGAACTGTTCCACAAGCACAATGAAAACGTCATTGACTTAGACATTACTTCTGGCTGTGCTCTCTTGGGCTCACTACCTTACCTCTGTAAGATCCAGTTTCTTATCTGTACAATGGAGTAGTAATATCTACCTCACAGCATTGCTATGAGGACTAAATAACATCCTATACAGGAAATACTGTGCCTGATACATAATGGCCAATGGATCTCATTTACCTTCCCTTCTCTTGCTCAGCCAAACTGAGTTGACTAAGAAAAGAATGCAACACTTTTGAGTCAGAATTTTCAAAATGAGAAGGAAATTTATCTAATTATTAATCCAATGAATATTTATTAAGAACTACAGTGTGCCAGCCCTTATGCTACTCACTTGAGGTGCTTGAGAATGGTTCCTGCTCTCTTAGAGTTTGCAATGTGCTGGGAATAGTTAGCCTCAGTAGACAAAAAATCCTCACTTTGACATCAAGGTATGGAAGGAAACATTGCTGATTGTCATCTCACAAAAGAGAAGATCCAGGGAAGTTTTTGTTTGAGAAGGGAAGTGTCTTTGGATTCCTCTGTCTGCTTGAATTGGACTGCCAAACCCTATCACAGCACAGCACCTGACCTGGGGCTTCACTTTCCATGGAGAAAATAGAAATCTAAAAGAACTACATGTCACTGATTAGGTTAATTTCAATGCCCCATCTGTCTCCACGGCTCAAGATCCTCAGTTGGAGTTCCAGAAGCCTTCAGAACGTAAGACCAAATATTCATTCTCACTAAGAGCTTACTGGCTGATTTAGCAGAAATTTGCAAAGGTGGCTGCATGCCAGAGTTCTCTGTGGAGTTTCAGAATCACAAAATTCTTCCCTGTGGAGCTGAAAGTTTAACTTCAACAAAGCCATCTCAAACCAAATGAGGAGTTTATAGGAAGAAAAATTCATCTGTGAATTGGAGGGTTATGTTCATGTGGAAAAGTATGAGCCTGGAATTGGATGGACCTGGAATCAGGAGGGGAAAATAGTTAGAGATACAGACTCTGGAATTGGAAATGCCTTGTTTCCATTATCTTAAGAGCTGTATGTCTTGTAAGATGTTACTGAACCATCCTGTGCCTCAGTTTCTTGAACTGAAATGTGGGGATATTAACATTAACAACTTCATTAGGTTGTTGGGAGGACAAAGTAAATCTAATTAAGATCCACTTGAAATTTACTGGGGAGAAGAAGAAGCTGGATAGTGCAAGTAGGGAGGGTGTTACAGTGGGGTGCTACAGGGGAAAGCCACATGTTTATTGAGTATCTGGTATGTATTATGTTCCTTGCTGTGTGCCAGTGAAAGAGGAGATACAGGGTAAACATATTAATTGAGCATCTGAGTACCAGGCACCTTCTGGACATTGTTTAATTAAATCCAAACAACATCCTTAATATGTGGTAACTTATATGGTCTAAAGTTTGCAGATGAGCAAACAGACTACAAAAGCTTAAAGAGACAATAAATGACAGAACTAAAACTCTAAATGCCCAGTTCAGTTCAGTTCAGTTCAGTCACTCAGTCATGTTCAACTATTTGCGACCCCATGAACCGCAGCATGCCAGGCCTCCCTGTCCTTCACCAACTCCCGGAGTCCACTCAAACCCATGTCCATTGTGTTAGTGATGCCATCCAAGCATCTCATCCTCTGTCGTCCCCTTCTCCTCCTGCATCTTTCCCAGCATCAGGGTCTTTTCAAATGAGTCAGCTCTCCGCATCAGGTGGCCAAAGTATTGGAGTTTCAGCTTCAATATCAGTCCCTCCAATGAACACCCAGGACTGATCTCCTTTAAGATGGACAGGTTGGATCTCCTTGCAGTCCAAGGGACTCTCAAGAGTCTCCTCCACCACCACAGTTCAAAAGCATCAATTTTTCTGTGCTCAGCTTTCTTTATAGTCCAACAGTCACATCCATACATGACTACTGGATAAACCATAGCCTTGACTAGATAGACCTTTGTTGGCAAAGTAATGTTTCTGCTTTTTAATATGCTGTCTAGGTTGGTCATAACTTTCCTTCCAAGGAGCAAGCGTCTTTTAATTTCATGGCTGCAGTCACCATCTGCAGTGATTTTGGAGCCCGAAAAAATAGTCAGCCACTGTTTCCACTGTTTCCCCATCTATTTGCCATGAAGTGATGGGTCTGGATGCCATGATCTTAGTTTTCTGAACCGTGAGCTTTAAGCCAACTTTAAACTAAAGCCCAGCTTATTCCTAAAATACATACTCTGCCCACTCTCCAAAAGATGAACAAATCTAAATCTTTCTTCCAAGGAGCTCACAGTCTAGTGCAGTAAAAAACAAAACCAGACTACTATAGTTATGTAGATGGCATGAATTTCATAGTTACAGACTCTATTGTGTAAATGGAACTATATTGCCTTATATCTGAGTTCACCTTAGTTCATAAATCTCTAATTCTACCAATGGAAGAAATTTAAGATAACAACATCATTTCTACCATTTTTTTCCTCAACTCTTTTGGATAAAGATTCCGTCAGTTCAGGGTTTTTTGTTCCCCCTTAATTGAAAGGAGGTGTAAATGTCAAGAACTCTGATAGTCTGCGGTACTTTTTATTTTGGGTCTGTGGCCCTTCCCTGATCTTGCTCACCATTGTTGAGAAATTCATCCACTACTGTACCCACGGCTCCTCTGCTTATTCCCTTGCTTCCATCATGGTTCAAGCCCCATCTTCCATCATGACAAGTCTCCTTTATGACACTCACATGAATGCCTTTTTCTCATTAGGCTTTTCAGCTTGCTGTAGTTCTTTAGGGAAATGCTGGATTCAACACATAAGATAGTTGATGATTGGGAGTGTAAACTATCAGCTCCTAAGTTGTGACTCTATGCTTCACTTGAAACACAGAGAACTCTCCAGATGCCTGCATCCATCAAAGAATTATTTTACTGTCGTGTCACATTTAACGAATGGCATGAACGTTCTCTTTTACATCTCAGTCTGCCCCACAGAAAGAGTCTTCAGGATAAAGATTCTGAATATCTAGCATGAAACTAACTGTCACGTGATGAATGCTCAATCATCATCTATTTTAAAACAATGTATAAATGAATTCATAAATACTGAACAAATACTTAAAAACCAAAAGAGACTTCTCCTGGGCACATATTAGTGATATATTTAGAGTTCTTCTTTGATAATCTTATTTTCAGTCATCTCAAATGAGAACGTCGAGGCTAAGTTAAGGAAAACAGATAGAAAATAATAATTGGAAAGATTAATTGGGGAAAGAAACACAGAGATAAATATTGGGCACTAATTATGTGTGAGACCCAATGTTAAGTCACCTGCACGGATTTCTTTGAGGAAGCTTTGCCTGTGCTGGTCAAGTTATGATTTTTAAAATATAGCCAGCAATTTTTCATTCTTAGTTCAGACAAAGTGATTTTGGACTTTTTTTTAAATGCTTTTTACTAAAACTCAAGGGACAACATCATGACAAACTATCTCACTTAGGTAAGGATACAAATTTTCCAAAATATAGGTGGTAATCTAATTCTGGATGAAATCGAGCTACAACCTGGCTTTGATGTGAATACTTCCAAACTACTATACTTTAAGTCAAAATCACAAAATCCTGAAACCCAAAGTTTTATTTCTGGGTGGATTTTCTCTGGTGAACCGTGACTCTGGGAGGAAAAGTTGTCAGAGTTAACATGAACAACCATGCTTGAACACTAAGCCAAGACCAGATAGAATATTCAAGAAAAAGAAGAAGGAAATAATGTTTCTCTGGTCCCTATTAATAACTGGGCACCTGAAGTCATCTCACCTTTAAACAACTGTATAAAATGGGCTAACTACTTTACAATGTTGTAGTGATTTTTGCCATACATTACATGAATCAGCCACAGGTGTATATGTGTCCCCCTGTCTTGAACCCCCCTACCTCTCCCACCTCTCTCCCCATCCCATCCCTCTGGTTTGTCCCAGAGCACTGGCTTTGAGTGCCCTGCCTCATGCATTGAACTTGCACTGGTCATAAGATGGGTATTATTATACTCATTTTTCACACAGGGAAAATAAGGATCAGAGAGTTGAGAAACTTGCTCAGTAAGTGGCAAAGTTTTGCACCTGAGGTCACTGTGTGGAGAGCTAAGACATGCTAAGAGTCATGGCAGGGGCTGAGGGCCTGATTTGGAAGGGCCAGTTGGACAGTAAGCACAGGCAGAAATATGGCCAAAGCAGAGCTCAAGATCCAGAATCAGAATTTACGTACAGATGAAGCCTGATGAGAGGATTCAAGCTCAGTACAAGATAAAAGGGAGAATCCAGACTTTCCAGCTTGGAATATGATGCACCAGGATTTAGAACAGTCCATAGTGTATCTGTTGCACTGAGTATTAATTGCAGGGCAGAAACTGAAGAGCTCGGAAACTAGAATGAGACTGCCTAGACAGGAAATGTGAACCCACCGCCTATTAGATAAATGACTATAAATAAGTTGTTTGTGCTCAAATTTTCCATCCTCCATTCATAAGACAGGAACAGTAATATCACCAACCTCAAGAGGGATGTTGAAATAATTAAATGTATAAATATATGCAAAACATTAGAACAATACCTGGCACACAGTAAGTGCTAAGAAACTGTCACATGCCTTGTATGAAAGCTGCTTTCTTGACATAAACAAGTAAGGCAGGTAGGTGGATGAAGCCAGAGTCTACAAATGACCCTCCTCTTAGGAGCCTTCATACTTCTGTGGGTGACACAAAAAAGAGTTTGATGATATATAGCAGTAGCTTTGGCATTAGAAATGTTAATTTAGATAAAAGCTTGTTTCCAAGTTAGGAAACAGAAATTTGGAAGTCAGAGGCAGGGCAAGGCCCATGAATTAGCCTAATGAGGGTGATGAGGAGGAGTTAGGTTAGTGAAATTTAAGTCAGTGAACTTCTGACCTGGACGTGAAAGTTTCAGGGTTGTTCAATGATACTGGAGTATTGGATGTAATTTACCTAGCAGGTAACTGACAAAAGAGGACATTTTTATCCTGTTGAAAATTACCTGGATTTTGAAGGTATATAGTATCACCTGTAAAAGCCAATAACTTACTCTCTCTCTAGGATTGGTGTCTGAATCAAATGAGTGAGCCATTTCCATGTGAATTAGTTATAATTTGGTAGAGAGTGTTATGATATGGATCATTCCCTATAGAGACAGGGGTGTAGCGAAGACTAGGTTATGGGTCCAGATGCAGAAAGGAGTGCTCTCCTCACCCTTCATTTATGATGTTGAGGACCTTTTCATTTGAGAACTACCTAGTTTTTATAAAAGACTAAACTCTTCCATTTTGTCTGGATCTGCTCCTGAGTTTTTCCTTTTGAGAAATGAGATGGTGCTACCTTTTCCTATGTCCAATAAAATACGCATCCACACGGTCATTTTAAAGACTCTAACACATTAGCCCATAACAGGCTTACCTGGTACCTCCCACAGTTAGTGATGTTAGCATGAGCCTTCCTTTAATGGTGGCAAAGCTATCACCCAAAGAACATACCTTGCCCTTGGGATAAGTTTTTCAATTTTCTATGAAACATCCAACTTACAATCCAGTTTCTTCCTCATCCCCAGGCTGGGGTGTTGATATTAGTTTGACTGGAGATGTGGTGTTCTCCTCAGGTGGTGTTTGCAACCGCTGTACTGCCTTATTGAATACCAGACAGAGCCGCAAGTCTCTGCTCTGATTCTTTACACATCTACCACCAGCATCAGGTTTTATTAACAGGGGAGACAGCTTCTAATGAAATATGGCCCTTAACTTCCTTTTATATTTGGTAATATCCTGAACACTTTATCCAAATGAAGCATAAAGCACTTACAACTGTGTTTTGCCATTGCACTGACCGAGGAATATATTCATTTGCAGTAACATGCGATTCAATGGAGTGGAAAATAAGCTCTGAAAATTGCTCTTGCCACGAAATTGTATCAATAAATAGGAAAAGCCCATTTAGATTTCACTGACCAATCTCCCCCCTGTGACAGAAATTAATTTGGCCAAGTGGTGTGTATTGACGATAAGAAGCCAGAGGTACCAGAGCCTGGATGAGCCATGTGTCAAGACCTGCCTGGCGCAGCTAACCCATTTGACTGCTCACAGGGCCAATGGAGGGTGGTTTTGTGGATGTTTGTTGGGGGCAATGAGTGGGAGACAGGCGAAGGAGGAGGAGAGGGCTGGAAGTAGTCCCCTGAGGGGCATTGGCCCTGCTTTTCCTATAGTATCTCTGAGTCTGATGAAAACTTTCCCCAAAGGAGTCCAGCCCAAGCTAAGAAAGTGAAAAGTAGTACAAAATGAATATTGAGCTTCTTTGAGTCAGTGTGGCTTCTGGCTGTTAATTTCAATACGCCATATTCTCATAATAAAATCCTAGCAGACACATTGGAAAATAAACACATGGTTGATCTGAAGCTTATCCATGTGGAGATGAATAAAACATCAAGTTCAGGTATGAAGTAGTCAATTACGATGTTAAAATTTGTGGAAAATACAAAGACTTGTGATAGATGATATGGAAATAAAGTTAAACCTAGAGTCAGAACTGACAGTTTGTGCCTGATTTTAAACAAGCCATATAATCTCAGGAACTCAAGTCACCATATTTGGAAAATGGGCTTAATAAGGATGCTTGCCTATCAAGGTTGCAATCAAGTGAGGTTGTATATGTGAAACTATGGTAATTGTAATGATCTGAAAATATTTTAAGATACTCTATTTCTCTAACATCTACATTGATTTTGAACATTCATCCTGATGGTCAATTGTACTTTTTAGAACTACTTCTTTGTGCCACTAGAGGCAGACTTTTGTGATGGAAGATGATGGACCTGGGAATCTAAGGAGCTGGATTTGAGCACGGTACTGCTTCTCTTGCTGTAACACAGTGAGCCCTCAGGCAACTAACTTACCATCTCATTTTTCATATCTGCAAAATGAGATGGCTATCCTGGATAATCTTTCAAATTCTTTCTAGCACCAAATTATGTATGTCTTAGATCAAAGAGGTATAACGGAAACCCAGAGAGTAAGCTAGGAATAAAACAGCACATGTTGTAATTTCTAAAACAAACAAAATAGCACAGCTCTCATAGTTTGATGTTAAAGGACAAGATCATGGGGGAGATTTTGGAACTGTTTTTAGAGATCTGTACTCTCTAGGGTAAACTTGGACTAAAATCACATTACTTGGACTACTATCTGAAACTTTCAGATTTCTCTTCTTCTCTCTCTTTTGAATCTTCTGTTCAATGTCAGTGAAGCCTGATAGAGATTACTATCTCTACACTTCTCTGCTTTCCAGATACCCACTGAGACTCTTAAGTTTTGGCAAAGATGTAAAAACTATGTTTTCATGTGCCCAATGCCACCCTTGTTGAAGCTAGCTGTATTACTTCCTCTCCTTGCCAGTAGAGCTGCCTTAGGGACCTTCTCTTACTCTGTATGTGCAGAAAAACACACAGGAGAGCATTCCCGGGCTCTTGCTTGCTGACTAAATCCCCCTACCCCCACACCCCCATCCTCTAAATGCTTGTCAAGGAGCCCAAACAAGTGATAACTCCATGTGGCTCCCAGTGTAGCAGAACAAGGCCGTCTTCTCCCTCTGTATACTCTTGCCAGACTCTTGCCCCTCCCACCCTGCAGGGTTTCCACTCCTCTCATCAGTCAGAGTCTAGCAGATGATCACCCAGAACTGTAACAGGTGGAACATAGAGGAAAACATTAACTTGTAGTCTGTGTCCCTTTAGCAACGTGGGTGAAGAGAGTCTGTTCCATGGCTCTACTTGCCAGTTTCTACTCCTGGGGAAAGTGAACTCCTCCATCAAACTTTAAGAAGATCTATCAGTGCAGAGTTGATGGTGCTTAGCACAAAATGGTAGTCAGGTTTGAGCCTCCAACCTCAGCTTCCTTGTTTAAGTCACCCACGGTATCTATAGCAGTAAGCCAGTTTTCTTTTGAATTACTGAATGAAATATATAAAAACATTCTCTTTGCAAAAGCCCAAATAATACGGGCAAACTAAAGCCTATTTGGGCTTCCCAGATGGCACAGTGGTAAAGAATCTGCCTGCCAGTGCAGGAGATGCAAGAGAGGCCAGTTCAATCCCTAGGTCAGGAAGATCCCCTGGAGTCAGGAATGGCAACCCATTCCAGAATCCTTGCCTGGAAAAGTCCATGGACAGAGGAGCCTGGTGGGCTACTCTACAGTCCATAGGGTCACAAAGAGTCAGACGTGACTCAAGCACCCATACAAAGCCCATTTACCACAGCTTATCACGCCGTGTTCCTACCCAGAGAAAAACTGTCAGTCAATTATTTTTTTACAAATATGTAGCTGTATGTTATAGGATGATAGATGGGCACGCAGCTGAGGAGTCACTGGGAACCTCCCTGCAGGCTTTTTTAAGAAGCAATAGAACTGACCCGGTTACCACCATCCTGTAACTCCCTCCTCAAGATTTATAAGAAAGGAAGTGGGATTGTGATTTGTTAGTTTAGAGAGGGTGCTGTGGGTTTCCCTGACATCTTTGTGGGAAATAGAGGAGGTGCTTTGGCCTAATCCTAAAGTCAAAGGAGGAAGGCTCCAAGAAAATCACTTTTATATTTTGAGGATGTCTACAAGAAGAGGAAACTGACTTCCAATTTCCTGATTGGACATCTGCTCAGGGAGTGGACTTGTTGATCTTCACTCAGCACCTATTGGGGAAAGGTGAAAATATATTGATAGAGAGGACAAAGTGGACATGGAGGAAGGGGGCTTAAATGCTCTCGTTGCTGCTCTGACTGAGGCAGCTGACTTCCACGAGAGGAGACTCTGTCAACAGGAGAGTGTGGTTTGGACCACTTGGAAAGTGGGTCAGTAGAGGTCAAGTCAGAGCCTTTTATGTTTTTCAGGAAGACTTCTGAAGAAGAAAAAGAACAGCCAGGCATTCTCCTCACTCTAAGTTCCCCAGACAGGGTCAGGCTGAATGAGGGAGAAGGAAAGATGTGAGATTGATGATTTAAACTGGGATACAAGTTCATTTGTATCATTTTTTTTTAAATTCTGCACATAAGCAGATATCATAAAATATTTTTCTTTCTCTGACTTACTTTATTCAGTGTAACAATCTTGAAGTTCATTCATGTTGCACAAATGGCAGTATTTCATTCTTTTTAATGGTTGAATAATATTCTATTGTCTATATGTACCACCTCTTCTTTATCCATTCCTCTGTCAATGGATATTTAGATTGCTTCTATGTCTTGGCTATTGCAAACAGTGCTGCAACGAACATTAGGGTACATATATCCTCTATAATCATACTTTCCTCTGGGTATATACTTAGGAGTGGGATTGCAAGATCATATGTTAACTTTAGTTTTAGTTTTTAAGGAAACTGCATACTGTTCTCCATAGTGGTTGTACCAATTTACATTCCTACCAACAGTATAGGAGGGTTCCCTTCTCTCCACACCCTCTCCAGCATTTATTGTTTATGAATTTTTTGATGATGCCCTTTCTGACTGGTGTGCAGTGATATCTCATTGCAGTTTTGATTTGCATTTCTCTACTAATTAATGATGCAAGCATCTTTCACGTGCTTCTTAACCATCTGTACGTCTTCTTTGGAGAAATGTCTGTTTAGATCTTCTGCCCATTAAAAAAACATGCTAGGTATACTCAGGAATATAAATCTTAAAAGATATACTCAACTTCAAAGGTTTACAAACTGTTCAATAAATAATCTCTATTTGGGGGGTCAGAATTGTTAATTAAATTGTTTGAATCTTAAAAAATTAATAAACTGGGATACAGGTATAGGACTAAACTGAAGTATTAATATGTGAAAGTGATCAAAAAAACTGTGAGTTCTGTGCTGCATATCATTAAGGGTTTGAACACAGAGATTCGATGTCATTAAAGATAGCTATTTAAAAAAATAAAGCAATTCCATATTTGTATACCAATGAACTGAACTCTTCAATAAACCAGGTAGGTGCAGAAGGATCTTGGGTTATTTTTAACATTAATAATACCATAATATATATATCATACTGTAACTTGCTTTTTCTCATTGGGCAATATGTCTCCAAGATCTTCATATGTTAATACATTTGTATTTTGTTGTAATTTATAACTATTGCATAGACTTCCGGAGAAGGCGATGGTACCCCACTCCAGTACTCTTGCCTGGAAAATCCCATGGACAGAGGAGCCTGGTAGGCTGCAGTCCATGGGGTCGCTAAGAGTCGGACACGACTGAGCGACTTCACTTTCACTTTTCACTTTCATGCATTGGAGAAGGAAATGACAACCCACTCCATTGTTCTTGTTTGGATAATCCCAGGGACGGGGGAGCCTGGTGGGCTGCCATCTATGGGATCACACAGAGTCGGACACGACTGAAGCAACTTAGCAGCAGCAGCAGCATAGACTTTCACAGTCTGGTTTTCCTAGAGTTTGTTTAGCCATTCTGTGGTTGATGGGCTTTCAGCTGTCATGAAACAGCCTGATGACTGGCTCAGTTAGACTGTGAGAGACAGCAAAGTTTGGCACAGATCTCTAAAGTAGGACCATGCCTTCTGGACCAACTAAGGACATGTCCATAATTTCTGAATCCCTGGTCCTCTCTAAGGCTAGGTTTTGAGGACATGAAGATTGGGGAAAGTGACAGAACATGTTCCCTAGGGGGAGTGCTGTCTTCTTCAACTTTCCAGTTATTGTTCTTCAAAACTCTATTTTACTGAGGTAGAGCAAGGCCAGTTATTTCAGGTCAAAACTCTGTTTTCTCATCTAAGAACTGAAGTGAATTCATTCCTTCTTCCAAATTTTGGTTTTGTGGCAATTAACCAGTAATGTTAGAAAAGTACTTTTAAATCTTAAAATAGAGATTTATTGCAAACTCAAGGATTTATTAAAACAAATTTGCTTACCAGTTAGATATAATATTTAGATCTAATATAAATATTAGATATAATATTTCATGTGCATTTGTCAAATACATATATTTTAACCTCTAATTTATGTTTTCAAAGTAATACATCTTCATAACAGCAGGGTATTTTTCTGGTGATACTTTGCCTAACTGCCAGTAGTTACTGAATAGGTATGAGGGTATCCAAATATGCAATATTAAACATACATATTAAAAATTCTGAGTTCAGAATATATTAATGATTTCACATTCTGTAGGCCTTTGATCATCATGGGCAAATATCTATGCTACTGCTGCTGCTAAGTCGCTTCAGTCGTGTCCAACTCTGTGTGACCCCATAGACGGCAGCCCACCAGGCTCCCCCGTCCCTGGGATTCTCCAGGCAAGAACACTGGAGTGGGTTGCCATTTCCTTCTCCAATGCATGAAAGTGAAAAGTGAGAGTGAAGTCGCTCAGTCGTGTCCAACTCTTAGCGACCCCATGGACTGCAGCCCACCAGGCTCCTCCATCCATGGGATTTTCCAGGCAAGAGTACTGGAGTGGGGTGCCATTGCCTTCTCTATAAATATATCTTAAAATTTAGTGAGCTCCTCCTCCTCAGAATTTTGAATATAGATTCCAGGTGGTATAGCATTATAGTTCGACATCTGTATACACCACAAGTCTAGTTGTAAGCCATCACCATACAGTTGACTTCCTTCACTCTCACCTCCCCCAATCCCTTTCTAACTAACAGATTGGTATCTGTTCTCTGAGTTTGATTTTGTTTTATTTTGTCTTGGTTTTTTCTTTAGACTCCACATATGAGTGAAATTATACAGTATCTGTCTTTTTCCATCTGACTTATATCACTTGATATGTTTCTTTAGATTCTCTGCCTGTTTTAAATTATGTTTGTCTGTGTTGTTGAGTTCTTTATATTATTGAATATTAACTCTTTATTGGATATGTGATTTGTAAATGTATTCTCTCGGTTAAGAGGCTGGAGTCAGTTCCACAGAAGCATCACTAAGACCAAAGTTAAGGAAGTCACCACTTAAATTTTCTCATAGAAATTTTGTGGTTTCGGGTCTTACATTCAAGTCTTTAATACACTATGAGTTAATTTTTGTAAAAGGTATATGATATACACGATCTCTGCCAAAAGGCCAGGAAGCAATGCATTTGATTTAAGATAATGAACTAGTTTCATTCTTTTGCATTTTTCCCATTGTCCAGTTTTCCCAGGACAATTTATTGAAGGGATATGCTTTTCTGAATTGCATATTTATATTCCTTTTCATAATTATCTGTATTTGTGTGAGTTTATTTTTGGGATGTCAGTTCTATTCCATTTATCTCTGTGTGATTTTGAGTCAGTACCATACTTTTTGATTACTATACTTTTGTAGTATAATTTGAAATAAAGGATCATGTTACCTCCAGCTTTGATATTCTTTCTCAAGTTTGTTTTGGCTATTCAGGATCTTTTGTGATTTAATACAGTATTTAGAATTATTTTTCTAGTTCTGTGAAATAGGCCATCAGGATTTTGGTAGGGATTGCAATGACTCTGTAGATTGCTTTGGGTAGTATGGCCATTTTAATTATTTTAATTCCTCCAATCGTTAATAAGGCATTACTAACAATAATTTTTTGTTTC
Source organism: Oryx dammah (assembly GCF_014754425.2). Classification (NCBI taxonomy): domain Eukaryota; kingdom Metazoa; phylum Chordata; class Mammalia; order Artiodactyla; family Bovidae; genus Oryx; species Oryx dammah. The sequence goes on from NW_024070205.1 coordinate 22,261,422, forward strand.
ATTAACAATATTTTTCTTTAATATTTTTATCAGAAACTTTTAGTTTTCAGTGTACAAGTCTTTCACCTCTTTTATCAAAATTCATTGCTGAGTATATTATGCTTTTTGATGCAATTGTAAATGGGATTGTTTTTTCACTGTGTGTTATTTATATATAGAAATATCACGGATTTATGTCATTGATTTTATATCCTATAACTTTACAGAATTCATTGATTAATTCTAACAGTTTTTGATGGAGTCTTAAGGGTTGTCTATACACAATATCATGTCATCTGCGAATAATGATGGTTTTACTTCTTTGTCTCCAATTTGGGTGCCTTTATTTTTCTTGACTAATTTTACTGGAATTTCTAATACCAAATTGAATAAATACGATGAGAGTGGGTATCCTTATCTTCTTCCTGATGTTAGAGGAAAAGTTTTTAGCCTTTCTCCATTGAATATGATGTTGGCTGTGGGTTTTTTATATATGGTCTTAATTATGTTGAGGTAGGTTTTATCAATACTAACTGTGTTGAGAATTTTTATCATAAATAAAAGTTGAATTTTATCAAATGCTTTTTCTGCTTCTTTAACACATTAATGACCAGGGGAATTTTGCAGAAACTAAAGAAGCTCCAGTACTTTGGCCACCTCATGCAAAGTGTTGTCTCATTGGAAAAGACTCTGATGCTGGGAGGGATGGCATCATGGAGTCGATGGACATGAGTCTGAGTGAACTCCGGGAGATAGTGATGGACAGGGAGGCCTGGCGTGCTGTGATTCATGGGGTTGCAAAGAGTCGGACACGACTGAGCAACTGAACTGAACTGAATGCCTGTGGGTAGCAGTTTGTTATATAAGTGAATATTTAAATGTCTCCAATTAATAGCATTTGGTTAACAAAAGACATATTAATACATCTCTGGTCAATGATGTATTAAGATGATCGAATGATTTTTCCTTCATTTTGTTAATATGATGTATTATGTTGATTGATTTGTAGATGCTGAACCATCCTGGTATCCTTGGGATAAATCCTACTTGATTGTGCTGTATGATCCTTTTAAAGTATTATTGGATTTGGTTTGCTAATACTTTGTTGAGAATTTTTGCATCTATGTTAATCAAGGATATTGGCCTGCATTTTTACTTTTTGTAGTGTCTTTGTCTGGTTTTGGTACAAGGGTAATAGTGCTTCAAAAATAGGTTTGGCAATACAGTATTGTGAAGTAAAATAAAGTAAAAATAAAATTAAAAAAAATAAAAAAATAAAAAACATGCTACATAGGGAAAAAAATAGGTTTGGTAGGTTTCTCTTAAGTTTTTAATAAGAAATTTTAAAAATAGAAATTAAATCTTCTTTGAATATTTTGTAGAAACCTTCAGTGAAGATATCTGGTCCTGAGTTTTTGTATTTTGGAAAAGTTTTATTACTGTTTCAGTGTCCTTACTAGTAATCAGTCTATTCAGATTTTTTCTTGATTTCAGTCTTAGAAGATGGTATGTTTTCCATAAACTTAGCCATTTATTTAATGTCCAATGTATTCACATATAATTTTGTATTAGTCTCTTATGATCCTTTATATTTTTTGTGGTATCAGTTATAACTTCTCTTTCATCTCTGACTTTATTCAAGTTCTTTCTCTCTTTCCCTTGATGAGTTTGGCTAAAGGTTTATCAGTTTCACTTTTCTTTTCAAAAAACAGTTCTTAGATCATTGATCTTTGGTAAGTCTCTTTTATTTATGCTCTGATCTTTAAAAATTTCTTAATAATACTAATTTGGGGCTTTTATTTCTAGGTTCTTTAGATGTAAGGTTAGATTGCTTACTTACTTCTTGAAGTAGACAGTATTGCTGTAAATTTATTTCTTAGATTTTAGCATGTAATATTTCTGTTATCCTTTGTCTGTAGTTTTTCTTTTTTGTTTTAATTTCTCTTTTGGCTTTTCAGATGGCCCATTGATTGTTCAGTAACATGTTTAATCTCCATTTTTTTCTTGTGATTGATTTGTAATTTCATAGCATGTGATTGGAGAAAATGCTTGATATGATTTTAGTCTTCTTGGACTTAACCTAAGTGATCTATTCTGGAAAATGTTCCTTGGGCACTGCAGAAGAATATATTATACTGCTTTTGAATGAAATGTTCTACATAGATCTTTTAAGTCTATCTGATCTGATGTTTCATTTATAGCCAATGTTTCCTTATTGACTTTCTGTCTAGAATGATATATCCATTGTTATGTGGGATATTAAAGTCCCTTACTATTATTGTATTGCTTTCAATATTTTCCTTTAAGTCTATTAATATTTGCTTTATATATCTTGATGACCTCTTTTGGGTGCATATACATATATAAATGTTGTATCATTTGCTGAATTGACCCATTTCTCATTATGCAGTGGTCTTCTTTGTCTTTTATTACAGTCTTCTTTTTAAAGTCTATTTAATCTGATATGAATATTGCTTCTCCAACTTTCTTTTCATTCCATTTGCTAATGGAATATCTTTTTCCATCCCTTCACTTTCAATTTGTTTTTTCTTCTGAAGTAATTCTCTTACAGGCTGCATATAGCTGGATCTTAGTTTTTTAAATCTGTTTGGCCTCTCTATGTCTTTTGACTGGTGAATTTAGTCTAGTCAGTTTTAAAGGAATTACTGGTAGTTATTCAGGCTTTCCTGATAGTCCAGTTGGTAAAGAATCTGCCTGCAATGTGGGAGACCTGGATTTGATCCCTAGGTTGGGAAGATCCCCTGGAAAAGGGAAAGGCTACTCATTCCAGTATTCTGGCCTGGAGAATTCCATGAACTGTATAGTCCATGGGGTCACAAAGAGTCGGACTCCCCTTAGCCACTTTCACTTTCATGTACTTATTTGGGTTTCCCTGGTGGCTCAGCAGTAAGGAATCCTCCTGCCAATGCAGCAGACACAGGTTCAGTCCCTGTGTTGGGAAGATCCCCTGGAAAAGGAAAAGCAACTTACTCCTGTATCCTTGCCTGGGTAATCACAGGGACAGAGGGGCCTGGTAAGCTACAGTTCATGGGATTGCAAAGAGTCAAACGTGACTTAGTGACTAAACAGCAACAACACATACTTATTTACATTTTATTAATTATTTTTGTAGTTCCTCTCTGTTTCTTTCATCTCTTTCTTACTTTCCTTGTGCTTTGGTGGTTTTCTTTAGTTTTATGCTTAGATTTCTTTCTTATTTTCTCTTGTATATTCACTATAAATCTTTTCTTTTTGGTTACTGTGAAGTTCACATATGATATCCTGTGTAAGCAGTAGCCTGTTTGAAGTTTGTTGAAACTTAAGTTTGAACATATTCCAAAGCTTTATCTTTTTACTCCCCACCATGTTTTATGTTTTTGATAATACATTTTGCATCTTTTTCTTTCATACATCCCTTAAATGATTATTGTAAATTGTTTTGTTATTTTTATTACTTTTAGCTTTTCGCCAACTTGATGGACATGAGTTTGAGTAAACTCTGGGAGTTGGTAATGGATAAGGAAGCCTGGTGTGCTGCAGTCCATGGGGTCGCAAAGAGTCGGACACGACTGAGCAACTGAACTGAACTGAACTGATCTTTTAGCCATCAGGCTTGTTTTATAAATTATTGACCCACTACCATTATTATATATTTATCTTTTCCAGAGAGATTTTTATTTCTTTGTTTTTGTATTATTAATTAGTGCCATTTTTTTCAGCTTAAAAATGTCTCATTAGTATTTCTAGTAGGGCTGATTTAGTGGTGATAAACTCCCTTAGTTTTTGCTCTCTCAGAAACTCTTGATCTCTCCTTCAATTCTGAATGATAACCTTGTTTGATAGAGAATTTTTGGTTGGAAGCTTTTTTTTTTTTTTTCTTTTGGCACTCTGAATATATCATGCCACTCCCTTCTGGCCTGAAAAGTTTCTGATGAAAATCTGCTGGTAGCCGTATGGCATTTCCCTGTACATAACAAGTTGTTTTTCTTTTGCTGCTTATAGGATCTGCTTTTTCCTTAACTTTTACCATTTTAATTTTTATATGTGCTGGTGTGTGTCTATTTGGAAGCTTCTTATTTGGAACTCTCTGGGTTTCCTGGACCTGGATGTTTGTTCCCCTCCCTGAATTAGTATCGTTTTCAGCCATTATTATTTCAAATAATTTTTCTGGCCATTTCCTTCTTCTCCTTCTGACACTCCTATTATGTGAATGTTATTCCACCTGATGTTGTCCCAAAGGTCCTTTAATTTTTCTTCACTTTTTGAAAATTGGAAAAAAAAAAATGCTGCTGTGCTGGGATGAGTTCCATTGTTTTGTCTTCTAGCTTACTGATTCATTCTTCTGCCTGATTCTATCTGCAATTGAATCCTTCTAATGAGCTTTTCAGTTTAGTTATAACTTCTGTTTGGTACTGATATTTTCTGTCTGTTGAAGTGCACACTGTGTTCAACCATTCTTCTGAGTTCAGTGAGCATCTTTATGACCATGACTTTGAACCCTTTATCAAAGGGATTGCTTATCTCCATTTTGGTCAGTTCTTTTTTGAGTTTTTTTTTTTAATTTTTTTTCTCTTCCTTTGATTGGAACATATTCCTCTGTGTCCTCATTTTGCTTAATTCTCTGTGTTTTTCCTATGTATTAGGTATATCAGTCATCTCCCAGTCTTGAAAGAGTGGCCTGACCTGTGGGGCTCAGAAGCTCAACCCCGCTTGTCCATCTTGTCCTCTTATTGTTATGGGGCTGCAGATATCATGGAGCACTGGCTGGCCCAGATCAGCTATGGGGCCCAGCAGCTGCTGCCACAGCATGCTAAAGGGAAGAGCTCTTAGTAGGGTGCCCCTACTGGCATAATAGATTAAATGAAGAATTCCAAAATGGCTCCTGTTAGTGTCAATATTAACAAGGTAGCCTGAAAGTACATAAATGGCTCTCACCAGTGCCCCATTCCTGGGGAGTGACCCAGCTGGTTCCTGCTTCTTTGGCAGACACTTCAAAATTAGTAAGTGGGTCACATTCATCTATAGTCCATGTGCTTTTCAAACTGGTGTTTTTGCACTGGTTTGGGGTTGAATGAGTCTGCTTATGAACCCTTAAGAGTGGGTTTTCCGTTCCCTGCAGTTCTGTAATTTTCCTGGGAATATTTCTGTTGGTTTTCAAAGTCAGATGTTCTAGGGGCTCATCTATCCAACAAAGGACCAAAAGGTCGAGGTGTTTGATGCTGGACTCATCGCTCACTCCTTTGTGGATCACTGCAACTGGGCTGTGGACTTCTCCTTAGCAAGCCCGTGTCTCTGCCTCTCCTGCTCATCTCAGTGTTGTCCTTTACCCTCTGCTGTGGAGGCTGTGTTGATCCAGCTTTCATTCCCCTCCTGAGGGGATTATTCTATATACAGTTGTAGATTTGTTGTCTCTGTGGGAGGAGGTAAACTCAGGATCTTACTACACTGTCATCTTGAACCTTCTTTCTAGGAATTTTCTTTTTTTTTTTTTTTTTTTTGCCTTTGCAACCTACCTCATGAAACTTTAGAATGAGCACATTACACTATTCACCCAATAGATTTTTCTTGGAAATATCTCTTCTTTGTTTTCCCCTAAGAGAAGAAGAATATGACATAATCCTTTCCCCGTCTATGAATTTGAGCATTTGTATTGATTTTCCAATTGTCCTCTTGTATTTGGTTCTTAGTGTTAAATTTTTAGCAACAAATACATTATTGTTATTACTGTGCACCAACCCAGGTTGCCTGATGGAGTGACTGTGTTCCTAGTGACTGTTAGAAAGAATGGCTGCTTCAGATATTTTCTCCTGATTTATAATTGTATTCTAGGCTCTCATTTGCAGGTGTCAGTCAAGTGGCCATTATATATTATACAGATAAGTAAAGCCTCCTTTCTCCCAAAAACTTGGCTCTCAGATGAACCAACTGCCAATGGCTTTTAGCACTTTTTTCCTTTAAGAAAAAAGTAAAAACAAATCACTTAGTATATTTGAAAATCTTCTGTTGGAAGGATTTATAGAACCATGGGACCATAATGGAAACTAAGCCCATAGAGTCCATTCCCCTGCCCCAGGCAGGTCAGCAGTTGGTATCCCAAGTAGACTGACCCTCCTCTTCTTATAGCTTTTCAGAATAAGAGATTGTACTTCTCACTCTGGATGATCCATTCTAATATTTAATAATCCTCAATGTATGCTATTTCTCTTTTAGCCTCTCTAACAGATAGAGTTGGAAACTGTTGGTTTCTTATCTGTATGTATCTACAGTACCTGGCTGAGACTTGGCATTGGTAAGTGAGGTAATTTGCTACATTTGAAGACATTATCTTTCTTTAACACAGTTTGTGTTTATATCATTTGTGTGGTTTTCTTCAATGCTTTCTCCAAGTGCTCAGGGTCAGATCCAGAAAAGCTACCCCTGTCGTGTTGCTGTGGGCATATAGTGGGCCAAATGCTAAGAGGACCCTCAAGATTTCCTAACAATAGACATGTGTGGAAAAGACAGATGGCTTCCTTTGTATCTGATAGATTCCCACTGACTGAACATCTGTGAGAGGAATGAAAGGTATTTACTTTGAGATCCCATTTGTATCAATAGGAAATCAAATGTAAGCCTTTGAACAGTTTCCAGAAGTAAAAGCGGAAGGCTTGGCAAGTCTTTGCTTCATTCACCCCTCTAACCACCATTTCCCTCACTGCTTGACATTAAGCAGAGCTTGCTCTATTGTCTCATCTTTTGTGATGATACCAGCCACCTAAAGCTAGTTAGCCACAGGACACAGGTCAAACCAATAGAACATTCTGGCAGGGTCACATGGCCTACATCCTGGAGATGTATACCACAGTACAGAGTGACTTTTCCTTTTTTCTTTTAACCTCTCACCTTCATCTGTTCATCTCAGGGCAGCAATTCTGGGATTGATATATGGAAAGGGAGTCCAGGGAGAAGGAAATGGCAACCCACTCCAGTATTCTTGCCTGGAAAATTCCATGGACAGAAAAGCCTGGTGGGCTACAGTTCGTGGATCTCAAAGATTTAGACATGATTGAGTACACACAAGGGATTATGCATAGATTTTGTTGATAACTCAGATTATTCTTCATGATGAAAATATGCATAGAATTAAGGATGCTTTTACCCTCTAGATTTCTTCCCAATATCGAGGTAACAGGGTACAGGAATAGTAACTTGAAGTTTCTCAGAAGGCACAGACTAAAAAGGAGTTGAAAAGTTTTCAAAGAAATCTCACATACTCTACAAAAGACAAGAATTTTTAAATTAAGCATACTCTTATTGAGCCTTTGTTATGACACTGTGTTATGTGCCACGCAAGATGTGGTAGCTATCTTCAATAACTTGGCCTAGTCAAAGAAGATGCTTACAGTAAGTGATATTAAGTAATAACAGTTATTGCAAATCAGGTGTGCCTGCATTTAGTCTTGAAAAATGAGTGAAATCCAGTTAGGCAAAAGAGAAGAGGAGGGACAGGAGAAGGTGGTAAGAAAAAGAATAGCTTTTCCAAGGAACCACAAATTATCCAGCATAGTGGAATGTATACTACAAGGAGGAGGGATGATAAGATGTCAGGATAGATAGGCATGATGGCTGGGGAACAGTTTACAAAACATTTGGGAGTTAACCTGAAGACAATAATAAATCATTTCTGGCAAAGGCATGATTATATTTGTGGTTGAATAGTCATTTGTGTGGGTGGGAAGAGAGAGGTTTGAAGAAGAGTAAATTGATGGAGACAAAGTTGGAGTCAGGGAAACCATTAGAAAAATTGTTGGAATAATTCATGAGATAGACTTAAACTAAGGTAGTATCATTTATGATGGAAAGAGTTTTATTGGAGATGGAGTGTGAACCATACTACAGAGGAAGAACAAATAAAATTTGATTGATTGACTATGGCAGTTGAGGGACAAGAATCTCCACATTTTGGTTACGGAAGAGAAGACACTGAATTTAGTTTTCAGTTTATAAATTGTACGGTGTCTATGGGATATCCAAGTGGCAATGGCCAGTGAGTCTGGAGCTTTCTTTGATAGTCCTCAGTATATATCTATAAATGAAGTCACAACAGTAGGTGAAATTAGAAAGGAATTTTACACTGCTCTTGCCTTACCCTAGAGCACAGCTCTCCTGGTATTGATTATGGTATTCAGCGTTTACAGGATCACTTTTTTCTTGGACATTAGTGAGCAAATTCTTCCATTGTTTCTGATTTCTGAACTCTATGAACTCTCACCTTCTATTATTACAATCTCATCAATATTTCACGATCCATTCTAGTTTTCAGGAGGATATGGACAAATGTCATCTTCTTTGTGGCATAAATAAATGTCTTAAAACGTCTTAATTTGGGTATTAGCCATGCTCATACATCAAAGTAAAATGAGATTAAAGAAAAGCCCTTCTTCTGTATGTTGATGCCTCTGAGGTAGCTTCATCCGTGACAGTTCCTTGCCTTCTTACTAGATGTTGGAGGCGGTTGTTTCACTTTTAATTCTATTCCTTGACTACAAGATCTAGAATCTGCAAACCTTTGTCCCTGTTGTTTTCCACAGAATAGTCTATATATCTATTCATCCCTGACCGTGAGTTGTGAGTGTTTATAGAAATGGGGGTGGGGGAGAGGAGGGGCTTTCAGAACTTGATTTTCTAAGGCCTGACAAAAGAGTAAATATTTTTAGATTAAAAAAAAAACCCAACAATTTAGAGCAGCAACTAAATGCATCTCAGTGTTCTGATGATTTGAATGTTCTAAATGAGGAAGCACTGGGACAGCATCTGTGCTTGTCTCCTTGCCACATCTCTGATTCCCTTTGAGTCCCTGGGAAGTAAGATGACTCTGAGCACCAATTGCTCACAAATTTCTTTTTCTCTTCTGAAATAAATCTGTGCTAGCAAGTCTCCTAATATGCAGATGCTGCTCTGTTGAGTCAAAGAACATTCTAAGTAGAAGCGTTTGCATTCTGATGACAAGTTTCTGCACTTTTAAAATGAGACTCTTGAGGAGTCAGATATGTTGCCTAAATCTATTAGAATAGATGGAGTGTGATTCCATGCCCATTTTTCTGCTATTTTATTTGTTCTGGGGTTGAGACCCTATTGGAGATGTATAGCTCTATATAAAAAGATAAGCTTTGCCCCAAATATCTAGATGATTATACCAGTTTTCTGCCGTCTTTGACTAGTGAAGACTGAACACAGCTCTCCTTGAACACATGGGGGATGTGGGTATGGGAGGAAGCTGCTGATGTGAACTGGATTCTCATGGTTCACCCCTAGCTCATTTGACTTTAGGGGTAAGGCTTCTGTATTAGTTAAAAAAAAAATGCTGCCAATTGGAGTTCACGTTGAAGGTTCCAGTACATTGTGTCCAGGATAGTTTTTATTTAGATGGCAAAAGAGTCAGAAAAATTCTAATGAGTCTGATGGGCTTATTGAACTCGAGAGAGGTAACTGTCTAGGAGCAGGAGAATGAAGGGTGAAAGAGTAGGTTTGAGGCAGAAATATGGCCATCAAGATGGGCTCTGGAGATGGACCAACCATTTTTCATGGCAAGAAGGTCATACAAACTATTTTGGAGTTCAGAATGGTACTGGAAATAAAAATTTGAAAAATGTAAGAATTACTCAAAATTGGGTAGGATGTATCTGGTTTAGTACTTACATCAGAGCATTTAACTAAATAGATTAAGAAATGACCGACTTTATAACCAACGTGAAGCTAATTCAGCCAGAAGCAGCAGCCTAATATTAATGGTGGCATTGGTACCAAAGAAGATGACAGGCAGCTTTCTGGGTACCGCCATAACCAGGGGCATTGTTAGCATGTACCTACATAGACTTTTGCATAAGTTGTAGTAGCAGCAGTGGAGAAGGCAATGGCACCCCACTCCAGCACTCTTGCCTGGAAAATCACATGGACGGAGGAGCCTGGTGGGCTGTAGTCCATGGGGTCGCTGAGAGTTGGACACGACTCAGTGACTTCACTTTCACTTTTCACTTTCATGCATTGGAGAAGAAAATGGCAACCCACTCCAGTGTTCTTGCCTGGAGAATCCCAGGGACGGGGGAGGCTGGTGGGCTGCTGTCTACGGGGTTGCACAGAGTCAGACATGACTGAAGCAACTTAGCAGCAGCAGCAGCAGTTTAGTGCAGTGACCGGAAAACTAAGAGCAGTCTCAGTGAATAATTGTCTTTCTAGATGTTATTCCCAGGCTCAACATGGCAAATTATTTTTTTTACCTCCATTTATCTACTGTGGTTCTATGCACTGCTGTGGCAGGGCATGTCTCAGGTTCTCTCTTTCTTTCATTCTCTTTCACACACACCTATAGACCCCTATAGGTCAGATGGCATTGTTTAGAGGCTGTAAGATTTATCTGATGACCCAGAATTTTGCTGATACAGGTCACCACAGAACATAATGTGGCCATTTTAGGATAGATCATGACCATCTAAACAGAAGGCAGGGGTCTGAAACACTTTTGAGCCTGGTGGACCAAGAAAAGTCAACTTAAGTGGCAAGATCAGTTCCATAAACCAGCACAGTTAGGGTACAAAATAATTCTATGGGCTCAAGTCAGAAATGGTAAGAAAACTCCTGCAACTCTTTTCCCTCTAAATTATACCAAGTTACATTTCATCGTGGTGCTCTGGGGCAGCTACTGGTCAATGTCTCAGGTTAGGTCTCTTAAAGTCAGAGCCCAAGTCAGAGATTTGAGTGCACATGATTTATAGGGGGGATGTTCTCAGGAGAAAGGGAGAGAGGGTGGTAAGATGGTGTCAAGGAAAGAGTTAAGCAAACATCTGGGCTCAGCTTGATCCCGTGGGAGCCCTGGAACATAAAATGCACCGTGGAGTTGTTCTACCTTAAAGGGAAGGGATTGCATTTTTGTACACTGATTCCCCCCAGTTCCTTAGCACAGGCATAGGCATGGCCCAACACCTTGGGCGAAGTGGCTTCTGCCTGGATGTGGGCAATTACCCAGAGAGGATCATCAACTGACCCTCACAGCTGCGGGCAAAGATGCTCTGTCTATAACACAGGATAGAGGAGTTAGCAGGTAAATAGAAGTGTTGACCCCACCCTATGTTTTCAGATGAGGTAACTGAGACTCAAAGTGAGGCTTTTTAAAGAAAATGTTTAATTGTAGTATAATTGCTTTAGAAGGTTGTGTTAGTTTCTGCAAAGTGAATCAGATATATATGTTACATATATCACCTCCCTCTTGAGCCTCGTTCCCAGCTCCCTCCCCCACCCCACCCTCTAAGTCATCACTGAGCACTGAGCTGAGCTCCTTGTATTATACAGCAGCTTCCCACAGGCTGTCTGTTTTACACATGATGGTGTTTATATGTCAGTGCTGCTCTCAATTCAGCTCTTCCACCAGTCAGGGGCAGAGCATAGACGTATATGGAACTAGTGAACATAGGTCACAGGATAGAGGTTGATTGACTTTTACCCTCTACTATTCCGTCTATGTACGTGTCCCTGGGTATACAGCTAGTGTGTGTCTATGCACGTGTCCCTGGGTATACAACCAGTGTGTGTCTATGCGCGTGTCTCTGGGCATACAACTAGTGTGCGTCTATGCACATGTCCCTGGGTATACAACTAGTGTGCGTCTATGCGCGTGTCCCTGGGTATACAACTAGTGTGCGTCTATGCGTGTGTCCCTGGGTATATAACTAGTGTGTGTCTATGTGC